>NC_036851.1:9717745-9921284 GCF_002910315.2 Salvelinus sp. IW2-2015 | reverse complement strand
GGGCTAAATTACTTCAAAGAAAAAAACAATAATAGCAATTTTCTATCATCCACTCAACTGAAAATATTTTAAAATATAATTGGATTGAAATACAATAAAATAAAGTGCAAAAATCTATTAATCAAAAACAACACTTTGTTTAAGGAGAAGTAACATGCAGTGAAAACAATATTAAACTTTAACTTTTAAACTTGAACTGAGTAAAACTCTAAATATGTGATTGCACAGTAATGTTCACTTGTTTGAGGTTGAGGTGATACTTGGTGGTCCCATCTTTTCCACAAGTTCATCAATGTTCGGGGTAAGGCTCTGAGCTGAGGAAATCCTCAGAATTGAGTGGAGGTGTTCAGCAGTAAGTCGACTTCTGTGTGATGTTTTGTTCAGGTTCATCAAAGAAAACAGTTGTTCACACAGGTATGTGCTGCCAAACAGAGACAACGTTTGAGGCAGCCTGGATGCGCAGCTGGGGCATGTGTCGGGGAGGAAACGGCGAACTCCGCAGCACCCACTGCCGCATATTTTGCCCTCAGTGCATCATTGCATTGGAGGTCAATCAACTCCATTTGGAGGTTGGTGGTGAGCTTTCCACGTCAACAGCAAATGGGTTACCGAGCAGTTCCAACCTGCTTTTTTGTGCTTCAAAGTCAGCAAATCGGCGTCGAAAGTCAGCGGCAAGCATACCTATATCAGCCAACGTGGCGCTCGGGAACGCACTGGTAGAGAGCTTCTCTTTCATGTCTGGCAGCTGGGAAAGTGGCTCAAATTTTCTTTCCGCATCTGCGTCCCACAGAGTCAGTTTGGTTTTAAATGCCTTCACTGTACTGTACATATCAGAGATGACATGATCCCGACCCTGCAGCTGCAAGTTCATTGCATTCAGATGACTCGTAATGTCACACAGAAAAGCCATTTCACACAGAAAACATTTCGTCTCGAGTTGTGTTGTGTCTTTCCCTTTGCTGTCCAAGAACAGACAAATCTCCTCACGAAGCTCGAAACATCTTTGAAGCACCTTTCCCTGGCTTAGCCATCGCACCTCTGTGTGATAAGGCAAATCACCATGCTCCGTTTCTAACTCCGTCCAGAAATGCCTTGAACTGGCGGTGATTCAAACCTTTGGCTCTGATAAAGTTAACTGTGCGCGTGATGATGCTCATTACATGCTCCATTTTCAAGGCTTTACCGCACAACGCTTCCTGGTGTATGATACAATGATAAGCTGTCAGCTCACCTGTCGCGTTTTCCTCTTGCATCTTTCCCGTATCTTCGCCACCAGTCCGCTCCTGTGTCACACATCGCAGGTGCTCCGTCGGTTGTCAAACCCACGAGTTTTTCCCAAGGCAGCTCCATCTCATTTACACATCTTGACACCTCTTCATACAAATCATGCCCCGTAGTTGTGCCATGCATAGGACGTAAAGCCAAAAACTCCTCTGTCACGCTTAGGCTGGTAGGCGCGAGACTACCTGGCGCAGATGACTTAATGTGGGACAATTCCAATTCGCTAACAGGAATAAAGCTACTGTTAGCAATGTGTTACCATACTTTGAGCAGCGGCCAATGTCAAGAATGTCCCCGGACGTAGCTTTTTAAGTCGAAAGTACATTGATCACTCTCTCCAGAAGTTTACCCACAGCCAAGATCAAGCTGATATTGAAAATCCATGCTGAACTTGATAATAACAACTGTCCCCCTTAATTGATTTGTATAATAAATTATGTGATTAACGACCCCTGTTCTTCTTTATCTATTCCTCTCTCACTTTTGCTAAAATAGAAAATATAGGCTACTGATGGTGCCTTGAATACCGGTTTCTTTCATTTAATGTTCATGTTATGGGGATTTTTATATAAAGGAAATTTGTCTTTTGTGTCTGTTGAAAATTAAAGATTACTGACAGAGCCATAAGAAAATATTGCTTTATTTATCTGATCATATTGGAATATATTTGTTAGGTTTTCAGTAGGTTCAATTAGGTTCACTAGACTATATGCGTCATTTAAACATTTTTCAATGAACATTCGAACAGTCCGGCCCTCGGCTTGTAGCTAAATTTTTTATTTGGCCCTCCGTCCATTTGACTTTGACACCCCTGTGTTAGAGGAACAGTGGTTGGGGTTAGAGGCCATCGCAGCTTGATCCTCTATGGCCCTCAAACTAAACTCTGGACCTCGAAGCCAGTTCCACTGCATATTTCATTGTTCCCCTCTAATCAGGGACTGATTTAGACCTGGGACACCAGGTGTGTGCAATTAATTATCATGTAGAACAGAAAATCAGCAGGCTCCGGACCTTGTAGGGTAAAAGGCGTCTTTATTGGCCGTGCAGCATTTAGCACTTCCTCCTATAGCTCCTCCCACCAGCCGCCACTGCACTTAGTGTATATTCCAAACAGCATCTATAACATCACGTCATCTAGCATAGTGTCAAAGCTAGCTCCCTTCGCCGATTGGTTTTGTGCAGTCGCGTCACTGATAATTTGAACTCCTGTCACTGAGATCGTCGTCACTGACCATTAAGTCGCTGGGTGTATCCTTATGTCTGCTCCCCCCATTGAAAATGAATGGTTTGATAGATGTAGTACCTGGTATAATCATGGCATAAAACCAGAGGTCTCCCAGCCAACACACCTTGACGGTGATGGTGGAGTCACACAAAGAGCTTCATATAGCTCAGTAGGATACTGACAGAAGCTCTATGTTCTGGCCATTTTAGGGTCATGAAGCCCCTTACTCCCATTAGACAGGCTTTGGTTGGCATTAGTGTTGCATTCTGGGTGTATTGATGACATGCTGTTTGGTACTGAACAAACAGAGTAAAACCTTGAGGACGTCTAGAAAAAGCTCAAACCAAGTTTATTCACCCCATTTGGTCATACAGCTGCAAAGACAACATACAAGCCACACAAGCACCTATTTATACCTCACGACTAGGCGGAGTCACCTCCTTGCATATTTAAGATAACCAATCCTTCTTTGGTGTTAGGCAGAAACACAGTAGGTTCCTCTTACTCGTATTGTCATGGCCCTGCCTCAGTTCAGGACCCTCATGAGCGTGGAAATGTGTGTGTGTGTGTGTGTGTGTGTGTGTGTGTGTGTGTGTGTGTGTGTGTGTGTGTGTGTGTGTGTGTGTGTGTGTGTGTGTGTGTGTGTGTGTGTGTGTGTGTGTGTGTGTGTGTGTGTGTAAGATAGGACTGTAATCAGATGGTCTTCGGGGAGGGCCTGTGACCCCCCTCCCAGCAGTGTCTTCTCTCTTCAACTGTTGACCTTGTCTCGAGTTGAGTTCTACATCCCTCATGGTCCTGGCTCCGCAGCAGCTAGTCTGCCTTATCAAGAACTGAAACTAGACTGTTGCCTTTAACGCCCTCCTTAGCAACATTCATATTCGACAATAATATATTAGAACAGAAAATGAACTTTCTGCCCTTCCCCTTTTCTCACTCAGTCACTTTCTATATCCCTCAGTAACTTTCTGCACACCAAGTTCCTCTTTACCCTTCCTTGACCCCCAGCATATACATTTCTTGTACATGTAAAGTCCTCACTAAGTTCTGGTATGGTAACATGAATAAGTACATTTCAAGCTAGAATCCAACAACTCGATAATTACTCATACACCCTAACATTCATAATGACACGTCTACTGTCATTTATGTGTAACTCTTCTGTTGTGTTGCAGCACTGTTGTGTTTCTTCTTGAATATGCAGACCTAGTTAAAAATAAGAGTTTAGGGAGTGGAAGTTGGCTTAGAGCCCAGAGTGGACAGGATCAAGCACATCTCTGTCTATCTATATTTTCCACCCTGCCTGTACCCCTTGGTCTGAGTAAACTGTTCCAGTCCAACAGCCAGACTTAGAGACAGTCTCTTTATGAACTGGCAGACTTACACACTGCTTCAGGAAATACTGAAGGGAAATTGGCCCATAAAACTCTTTACTAAAGCCCCTCACTGTTACTACATTTGATCTGCAGTCTGGCCAAGCTTCTGGAAAATTCCTATGTTGTTATTTCACAGTAGAAGCAGCAGATTCATATTCACAGAGGTGTGGACTTCATCACATTCTTCAACTTTATTTTGGAGTTTCGGCTCTTAAAGGGGGGAGAAAAAAAATCTCAACCATCACCCCGACATCAACATATATGAATATGGTGTGTTCCTATGTTTTGTAGTTAAAAACATAGAGGAAGATATGTTTCCAATGACATCATCAGTGTGCATCGGGTGATTTTGACCAATTATGAGTAGGCATTGCCTTCTAATTACTTACTACTGGTCTACTAATTGGTTGTTGATGTCATAGAAAGCACAGAAACGTGTCATCTTCACATATGTTAGTGTTTGGGTGGTGCTGGAGAGGATGAATATGAAATTGTGAAATGACCCTTTAAGAGAAAGGGAAGGAATATACATAATGGGAGGGAAGCCCCGTGTGCAAACTGCAGGTTTTCTATCCCTTTAATTTATGTCTTCAGCTTTATTCTCCCCATGTGAGATATAATATTCCTCTCTCCCCGAGGAAGCACCCTGGGACCCCATGGAGGTCTGTGTTTTGCACCTACTCAGCCCTGTCTGTTTGTCAGAGGCTGATCTTCAGTAAGTCAACTGTTCTCCTAGTGTAAACAAAGATATGGGACCCTATTCTATCTAAACTGGTAAAGCTGAAAATAGGGTTCTTGTAGTATAGTGAGGAAGTATGCTTGACTTGCGTATACAGTATATGGCTGCAGGTAGCCTGGCAGTTAGAGTGTTGGGCCAGTGACAAAAAATGTTTCTGGTTCAAATATCCAAGCCTTCAAGGTAAAAAATCTGGCAATGTGTCCTTGAGCAAGGATCATTGGCTCCAGGAGCGCTGTACTACTATGGCTGACCCTGTAAAACAACACATTTCACTGCACCTATCCAGTGTTGGTGATATTAAAAAGAATATTGTACTTCACATTGCTTCGTTTTATTGGGCAGCTGATCTCAGCTGAGGTTGGGCTCCCGAGTAGCGCAGAGGTCTAAGGCACTGCATCTCAGTGCAAGAGGTGTCACTACAGTACCTGGTTCGAATCAAATCAAATCAAATTGTATTAGTCACATGCGCAGAATACAACAGGTGTAGACCTTACAGTGAAATGCTTACTTACGAGCCCCTAACCGAGAGTGCAGAATCCAGGCTGTATCACATCTGGTTGTGATTGGGAGTCCCATAGAGTGGCGCACAATTGGCCCAGCGTCGTCCAGGTTTGGCCGGGGTAGGCCGTCATTGTAAATAAGGATTTGTTCTTAACTGACTTGCCTAGTTGAATAAATAAATAAAATTGTCCATTGCTGCAGTTCTTGTTTTGGGAAGATATCTCTCCTGACTGATATTCGATGTACAAGGTGTTCTGACTGTGTGTGTGTGTGTTGTGTCTATTAGCAGGTTGCAGGAAAGGAGTAGGCCCACTCCCTGTGTAATGACTTCCTGGTTCAGGGTAGACGTGACCGTGGAAAGGAAAAACAAATATATACAAAGTATGTGTACACCTCTTCAAATTAGTGGATTCGGCAATTTCAGCCACACCCGTTCCTGACAGGTGAGTAAACTCGAGCACACAGCCATGCAATCTCCATAGCCAAACATTGGCAGTAGAATGGACTTACTGAATAGCTCAGTTACTTTCCACGTGGCACCGTCATAGGATGCAACCTTTCTAACAAGTCAGATCGTCAACTTTCTGCCCTGCTAGAACTGCCCCGGTCAACTGTAAGTGCTGTTATTGTGAAGTGGAAACGGAGAACTAGAGTGCGTAGCGCGTAAAAATCGTCTTTCCTTGGTTGCAACACTCACTACCGAGTTCCAAACTGCCTCCGGAAGTAATATCAGCACAAGAACTGTTCGTCAGGAGCTTCATGAAATGGGTTTCCATGGCCGAGCAGCCACACACAAGCCCAAGACCACCATGTGCAATGCCAAGCGTCAGCTGGAGTGGTGTAAAACTGTCCGCCATTGGACTCTGGAGCAGTGGAAACGTGTTCCCTGGAGTGATGAATCATGCTTCACCAGCTGGCAGTCCGACGGACGAATCTGGGTTTGGCGGATGCCAGGAGAACACTACCTGCCCCAATGCATAGTGCAAATTGTAAAGTTTGGTGGAAGAGGAATAATGTTCTGGGGCTGTTTTTCATGGTTCTGGCTAGGCCCCTTAGTTCTAGTACAATGACATTCTAGACAATTCTGTGCTTCGAACTTTGTGGCAATAGTTTGGGGAAGGCCCTTTCCTGTTTCAGCATGGCAATGCCCAGATGCACAAAGCGAGGTCCATACAGAAATTGTTTGTCGAGATCGGTGTGGGAGAACTTGACTAGCCTGCACAGAGCCCTGACCAGAACACCTTTTGGATGAATTGGAACGCCGACTGCGAGCCAGGCCTAATTGCCCAACATCAGTGCCCGACCTCAGTAATGCTCATGTGACTGAATGGAGGCAAAACCCCACAGCAATCTTCCAACATCTAGTGGAAAGCCTTCCCAGAAAAGTGGAGGCTGTTATAGCAGCAAAGGGGTACCAACTCCATATTAATGCCAAATGATTTTGGAATGAGATGTTCGACAAGCAGGTGTCCACATACTGTTGGTCATGTAGTGTATCTCAGTGATTTAAAAATATGTGACCGTGGACGTGAAATGACCTTGGGAGAGCTACTGCAACACATCAAGGTACAATAGTACAGCCTCCCTCCCTCCCTACACTGACAAGACACTCTTTATCACTAGATAAACTACACATCCATATGCTCACACACACTCTCTCTCTCTCTCACACACGCACGCACGCACGCACGCCACGCCACGCACGCACGCACGCACGCACGCACGCACGCACGCACGCACGCACGCACGCACGCACACACACACACACACACACACACACACACACACACACACACACACACACACACACACACACACACACTGGTATAAATATTGTATGCAAACAGCTATGCATTCTATGCATGCCTTTTCACACCAAACATTGACAGATGCTGTACACACTCATGAGGCAGGGCAATCATACTACATTGTTCACGTAGTGATGGCATGTTTGTGTGTCATTGAAAAAGTTTGACGTGCAGGCGTTTCTCCGGGACAGCTTACTCTGACCTAGTCACCCTCATCTCTTCAAACACAATGGGAGTTAAGTGTGGAGGGGGCTGAGGGGAGGGTATGATGGGGTGGCTCATCTGGCTGTCGATGAGGGATGTGAACTCTCAGTCTTTCTTTCACTCCAGATTTATTCAACGCCTTTACCGGTGACTCTTTAGGCGTGAGTGTGCATGTGTGTGCATGCCTGCATGCCTGCATGCCTGTAAGCATTCTGATCCTGTCTGCACGTGCCCCGAGTCATTTTGCTCTTTGACTGTCAGCGTCTGATACTTTCCTGACTCATTCTATTTAGACACCCTCCATTTATCCTCTCCCTTATAGTTGCTAGTGTGGAGAGTTATCTGCAGTTACGTAGGTCAACTACATGACTACTCTGTCAACACAACAGGCTGTGGAGTACACGTGTAGCTACCTGCCCTGGACAAAACGTAGGCTTGTTGATTCCTCCAACTGTTTATTTTGAGGCAGAGAATTTGGCAAGACAACATTGCTCTCTTTTGCTCCAGTTTTCCCTTAACCTTTGACACCCTGACTCTGAGATCCGCTGGTTTATTTGTGCTGCACCACTTCCTGAGCTTCAGGGGTTGATTGAGGTTACAGACTCTATAATCAGTTTTTCTCGGTTGCTTGTGCACATTTGTCCAAACAGAATTGACTTTTTTTAAACAATGAACACATAGCCCCAGATTGAAACACGTTGGCCACAATGACCCATTTTTTTTTGCAAAAAGCAGTAAGATTCTCAAAACATTAAATACATGACACAAAATCAACTACTTCCTTCAAAACATACAACCTTTGATCTAATAAAAAGTTAATTCAATCAATCGCTACACAATGGCCCAATAAATACTAACTAGAGTATAATTAAGCAATAAGGCCCAGGGGGTGTGGTATATGGCCAAGGGCTGTTCTTAGTCACGACGCGACGCGGCCCTATGCCACAAACCCCCGAGGTGCCTTATTGCTTTATTAACAGGCTATTAACGTAATTAGAACAGTAAAGATAAATGTTCGGAATTACCACGCCTGTCAGCCAATTAGCATTCAGTCCTTGAACCACCCAGTTTATAACTATCATTATAAACTGGGTGGGTCTAGCCCTGAATGCTGAGTGGCTGACAGCCGTGGTATATCAGACCGTGTACCATGGGTATGACAAAACATTTATTTTTACCTTCTCCTAATCACATTGGTAACATTGGTAATAATAGCAATAAGGCACCTCGGGGGTTTGTGATATATGGCCAGTATACCACGGCTAAGGGCTGTATCCAGGCACTTCTCGTTGCTTAAATATACCCAAACATGGTGAACCCTCTTCTATATGTCTGTGCCATTTGTTGATACTAGACCTACAGTGGCAAGAAAAAGTATGTGAATCCTTTGGAATTACCTGGACTTCTACATAAATTGGTCATAAAATTTGATCTGATCTTCATCTAAGTCACAACAATAGAAAAACACAGTCGGCTTAAACTAATAACACACAAACAATTATACGTTTTCATATCTTTGTTGAACACACCGTGTAAACATCCACAGTGCAGGGTGGGAAAAGTATGTGAACCCTTGGTTTTAATAACTGGTTGACCTTCCTTTGGCGGCAATAACCTCAACTTAACATTTTCTGTAGTTGCAGATCAGACCTGCACAACGGTCAGGAGGACTTTTTTACAATTTTTTACAAAACCGTTTCAGTTCAGCAATATTCTTGGGCTGTCCGGTGTGAACCGCTCTCTTGACGTCATGCCACAGCATCTCAATTAGATTGAGGGAAGGACTCTGACTGGTCCACTCCAGAAAGCATATTTTCTTCTGTTGAAGTCACTCTGTTATTGATTTACTTCTTTGTTTTGGGTCATTGTCCTGATGCATCATCCAACTTCTGTTGAGCTTCAATTGGCGGACAGATAGCCTTACATTCTCCTGCAAAATGTCTTGATAAACTCGATGAGTGTCTTGATAAACTTTCCGTCGATGATAGCAAACTGTCCAGGCCCTGGGGCAGCAAAGCAGAAAGAAATGCAGAAAGAAAGTCACTCAAGAGCATGAATATCCATCAACAAACGGCTTTATTTGACCTTTTCCCATTTTACAGTAACTGTGAGCTGAACTATCTTCCTCTATGGGCCCCTCTACCTCTCCTTTGTCCTTGCCCTCGGCCTCTTACTTGGTCCATTCTTGCAAACAGCGACTCAGAGGTGACCTCTTCTATGTATGAGTAAGGACTGACAGCTGATTGAACAATTGTGCATAGAAGTTTTGCACACGTGCAGAAGAGGTTCATATTCACATTCAGCAATTTGTATCAGCTGTGACCAAATGTTTTCGTTTTGTTTGTCATGATTTACTCAACTGAGTTTTGCGTCTCCTGTAGAGAGTTGTGTTTACTGTTTTGCAAAATTGGGCTTAGCAATTGCATTGTGTGTGAAAGCACTGACTTACAGTTTTGCAAAAAAGAATAGTATTGTGCTCATTAGGTTATGATGGAGATCAAGTGGACCCCAGTTTCATTAAAAGTGTCTTGGCAATTGAGAACAATTGTAAGACTATTGGATCTTGCTTGTTATTCTATATGAACTGATTAGGAACTTTATTATGCTCTATTTTCCATGATCCTAAGTGTAAGGTTGTATTACTGTTCATGTTGCAGCAAAGATCACCAGCTTGTTTTATGGGAAGGCTGTCTTGTACCATGCTGACTCCAATCACAAGGACAGGCTTGTGAAGAGGTAAGTCCTGAACCACTGTGGTGAAACAAAGCTTTTGAGCCAGTAGAGACGTCATCACCATACCTTAGTCTGCCTTCTAATGTGGTAACGTGTGTGGGAATACCTTAGCAACAGGGTTATGTCCAAGCCAAGCATCAACACACGCAGCAGCCCCGGTGTTTGTTAACAATGGCAGGATGAGGTGTTTCCTCAAAAGAAAGGGAGTGCTGAGGGACTCATCTCCACACTGTCACGTGCATCAGTGGGCACTGCTGACTGAGATATGGCTCTTCCTAGTTTCTAGGCTTCCTGTGCTCTGTATGGTGAGGAGCAAGATTGAGTAACTGTGAGCAATGCCCTTTTTGGCTTGCCATGGCAGTACCTATGTTGTCGAGGCACGCTCAAAGCAAAACGCAAAGCAAGCCGAAGGCTGGCAATAAATTATGAAGTGACGCTCTTTCTCTCACTCACTCAAAGTCATTGGCACACAGAGAAGAATATGTATCCTCAGGTCCTTACCCCACCCATGTGTTCATAAACACAGTTAGTGTTTCAGAGCTCTGAAACAGGACTTCTAGTATACACCAGGAGATGCTGCTTAGCTTTGTAAAACGACAGCCAATTTCTTGGCTCTCCCCCTCTCCCCCATGTCTATGCTTTGTTCTTCCTGACACTCGCCCCCTCTACCTCTCTGAACCTGACCCTCCTCCCCCTTCCCTCTGTTCCTCCAGACACACAGCATATGTCTTTTGGGGCTTTGTGTTAACACCTCAGTCCCCGGAAAGCCCAGTGTTCAGCCCAGCGCCTGGCCTGAGGAAGGCTAAGAGAAGACAGGGTAGAGGGTTGTTAGTGTGGACAGCAGGCCTCACTTGACAAATGCCCTCTCCAGGAGTCACATCCTGGGATATCAGGCCTCGGCACCAACTCAGCTTCCTGTGTTTACAGGCCTGATGGGTTGTATGTATGGAGGACTGAGATCCAGATGATATGAAGAACCTTCCTTATGTATTCTGTCTGATGGCCATTTAGCTATAGGACACAGTCAGTGTAATGGCTGTGACTAGTCAGGAGCTGTTCTTTACCACTTTATACAGATGTAGGATCTCTTCTGTTGCTGAGAATTATCCTGCACTACAGGAAATGCAAACGTGTAGTGTATTCAAGGTTTAAAAAGGCTTCTAAAGTTGGTAATTTCCACTTTAAAATGTCAGACTTGATTTGCCATTATGAAAAATGTATCAGCCCCTACAAAAAATGTATTAATTATAATCCACATAAAAATTCACATTTCCTGTTGCTGCATGATTATTTTAATTCTCTAGCAAACTGTCTCAATTAAGATCATACATCTATAGGACTTCTGATCTTTCTGAATTGCTATAATGTACATATTTCCTACTAGAGATAAAATCATCACTACTCATTGTTAAAACAATTCTTAGAAGTAAGAATGGAGAGCATTGTTTTAAGTCACAAGGCTTGTGTTGATATGTGTATAATGGATTGTCTTGGCAGTGTGTCTGATGTTGTCAGTCAGGTGACCAATACACAGATCCCCCAACACCTGCACATTCTGGAGATGTTCCCTTCCTTCGCCAAGGACGAGGACTGTGGGATGTTTCCTCCCATCAGGTACCTGTTCAGATGATGTCATCAAGAGGAGACAGACCTGAGAGGCCCCAACAGTAGAGCCGTACAGAGAGACACTGTATCAACCCTCCTATTCCAACCACACACTCCTGTCACTTCATATTTATCTGCTTGGATCAAGTGCAGAAGGTACATCCAATAAATTATATTGGTGAATTCAAACAAGCTGCATTTGGATGTTGAAATGTAATATTTTTGCAAATGGGGTGGATTTCTAAAAGCTGCATTGCTGTGATAAATAAACAATAGCTTTCCACTTCTATTATCATACTCCTGTTATTTAAATAAGCAGAAAGAATGGCCTATTATTTTATTTTATTGAATTATTGACCTCTGTAATGACCTGTTGTAATCACCTGTGATTGGTGATCAGCCCCTGTGTGTGTTGGGTACCACCCTGGTTCCCGCCAGCCTGTCTTTGTGATTCACAGAGATCAACCCGTGCTTTATCTGCCCATCAGCATCCATCACCATGTAAAATACAGGGGCTCTGAAGGAAATGGAGCACAGAGCAGGTGACTAATGATCTCCACACCTCACACCCTTGTCCTGTCTGTCCCCTCATACATAACCAGTTCAGCCCCCCAGCCTCCAGCCATGTCCCATTAGCCATGCACTGCAATGTTAGTTTCCACATGCAATAGCAGAGTGAGGATCTCATGACACATTCACAAATAGTCATGGCCTCTAAACCTTCCAGCTGCATACTGGACCCTATTCCAACTAAACTACTGAAGGAGCTACTTCCCGTGCTTGGTCCTCCTATGTTGAACACAATAAATGGCTCACTATCCTCCGGATGTGTACCAAACTCACTAAAAGTGGCAGTAATAAACCCTCTCTTGAAAAGCCAAATCTTGACCTGGAAAATGTTTTTAAAAACTATCGGACTATATCAAATCTCCTATTCCTCTCAAACATTTTAGAAAAAGCTGTTGCGCAGCAACTCACTGCCTTTCTGATGAGAAATATTGTATCCGAAATGCTTCAGTCTGGTTTTAGACCCCATCTTAGTACTGAGACTGCACTCGTGAAGGTGGTAAATTCCCTTTTAATGGTGTCAGACCAAGGCTCTGCATCTGTCCTCGTGCTCCTAGACCTTAGTGCTGCTTTTGATGCCATCGATCACCACATTCTTTTAGAGAGATTGGAAACCCTATTGGTCTACACGGACAAGTTCTGGCCTGGTTTAGATCTTATCTGTYGGAAAGATATCAGTTTGTCTCTGTGGATGGTTTGTCCACTGACAAATCAATTGTAAGTTTTGGTGTTCCTCAAGGTTCCATTTTAGGACCACTATTGTTTTCACAATATACTCTACTGCTTGGTGATGTCATTCGGAAACACAATGTCAACTTTTACTGCTATGCGAACGACACACAGCAGTACATTTCGATGAAACATGCTGAAGCCCCAAAATGGCCTACTCTGGAAGCCTGTTTTTCAGACATAAGGAAGTGAATGGCGGTAAATGTTTTACTTTTAAACTCAGACAAAACAGAGATGCTAGTTCTAGGTCCCAAGAAACAAAGATATCTGCTGTTTGATCTGACAAGCACTAAATAAACTTCAGTTAGTGCTAAATACTTCTGCTAGAATGTTCACTAGAATGTTCACTGTTATATCGGGTGTCATTTTCCTGTCTTATCTGGTGTCCTGTGTGAATTTAACTACTCCCTCCAATTATTTTTCTCTCTTTCTCCCTCTCTCCCTCCCATCCTGGGGGACCTGAGCCCTAGGACCATGCCTCAGAACTACCTGGCCTGATGACTCCTGGCTGTCCCCAGTCCACTTGGTCATGCTGCTGCTCCAGTTTCAACTGTTCTGCCTGCTATAGAACACTGACTTGTTCACCAGACATGCTACCTTATCCGGGACCTGCTGTTTTTGACTCTCCCTCGCTTTCTCTCCCTCTCTACTGCACTTGATATCTCGACCTCTGAATGCTCGGCTATGAAAAGCCAACTGACATTTACTCCTGTGGTGCTGACCTGTTGCACCCTCTACAACCACTGTGATTACTATGAATGTTTGAACACCTTGAAGAACAATCTGGCCTTAATATCCATGTACTCTTATAATCTCCACAGCCAGAATAGCACTGGCCACCCCTCAGAGCATGGTTCCTCTCTAGGTTTCTTCCTAGGTTCCTGCCTTTCTTGGGAGTTTTTCCTAGCCCCCGTGCTTTTTCCTAGCCCCTGCGCTTCCTAGCCCCCATACATCTGCATTGCTTGCTGTTAGGGTTTTAGGCTGGGTTTCTGTACGGCACTTTGTTACATCTGCTGATGTAAAAAGGGCTTTATAAATGCATTTGATTGATTATGGAATCCAGTTTATTAATTATAAATTATTGTTTGTGCATTGTGGAAAAATGTGCATTTTATTTCAAAAACTCTGGAAACATCATATCCCGAGGCCGCATTCCTAACAAAATAAATGCAAGGAAGATTCTCCCAAAATTCCACCAACACATCTCTTGCCTCATTCGCAGGAGAAATACTTTAGATCATTGTTATTCTCCATTCCAATATTAATACAAAGCCCTCCTTCGCCCGCCGAACCACCGCATTTAACCCCGGTAAAGTGTCTGGAAACCTGGACAATTAGAAACAGACCCCCTATGACCTCCACGAAACAATCAAAGAGGCATAAAAACTGTACAGGGACAAATGGAGTTGCAATTCAATGGATCAGATATAAAACACATGTGGTAGGGACTTCAGACAATCACGGATTATAAAGGGAAAACCAGCCACGTCGCGGACACAGATGCCTCAATGCCAGAAAAGCTAAACACCTTATTCGCCTGCTTTGAGGAAAACAACACAGAGCCACTGACGTGGGCCCCCACCGCTCACAAGGACTGCAGGCTCCCGTTCTCTGTAGCCGATGTGAGTAGGATCTTCAAGCATGTTAACCCTCACAAGGCTGCCAGCCCAGATGGCATACCAAGCCGTGTCCTCAGAGGATGCACAGACCAGTTGGCCACCATTGTTCCTGTATCCAAATAAGCCAAGGAAACTGAACTAAAAGATTATCGCCCCATCATCATGAAGTGCTTTTAAAGTCAAGGACTATATCACCGCCAACATACCAGACACCCTTGATCCACTACAATTTGCATACCACCCCAACAGATACACAGACAACGTGATCACTGCGCCCGGGTGGCGCAGTGGTCTAGGGCACTGCATCGCAGTGCTAGCTGCGCCACCAGAGTCTCTGGGTTCGCGCCCAGGCTGGGCTGGGTTCGCGCCCAGGCTCTGTCGCAGCCGGCCGCAACCGGGAGATCCGTGGGGCGACGCACAATTGGCATAGCGTCGTCCGGGTTAGGGAGGGTTTGGCCGGTAGGGAGGGTTTGGCCGGTAGGGATATCCTTGTCTCAGTATATTTAAAATATATATATAAAAAAAATATGTAATAAAATGTATGCACTCTACTGTAAGTCGCTCTGGATAAGAGCGTCTGCTAAATGACTAAAATGTAAAAAATGTAAAAAATGTGATCGCCAGTGCACTGCACACTTCCCTATCCCACCTGGGCAAGAGGAATACCTATGTAAGAATTCTGTTTATCGACTACAGTTTAGCTTTTAATACCATAGTGCCCGCCAAACTCGTCATTAAGCCCTGGGCTTTGGGTCTGAACTCCTCCCTGTGCAACGAGATCCTAGATTTCCTGACGGGCTGACGCCAGATGGTGCAACAACACCTCTGCCACGCTGATCCTCAACACCCCAGAGGTGTGTGCTCAGCCCCTCCTGTAGTCCCTGTTCACCCACGACTGCGTGTCCATCCAACTGAATCATCAAGTTTGCTGACGACACGACAGTTTTAGGCCTGATTACTAAGAACGACGAGACAGCCAACAGGGAGGAGGTTAGAGCCATGGCGGAGTGATGGCAGGAAAATAACCTCTCTTTCAACATCAACAAAACAAAGGAGCTTATCAGGGATCGTGCCAAAGTGGATATGGTCAAAAACGTAAAGTTCCTCGGCTTGCAGATCACTGAGGACCTGAAATGGTCTCGCCACACTGATATCGTGTTGAAAAACCTCAGGCGGCTGAAGAAATTTGGCATGGCCCCATTCTAAAGATGCACCATTGAGAGCATTTTGTCAGGCTGCATCACCACCTGGTACAGCAACTGCTCCGCCCTCAACCACAAGGTTATCCAGAGGGTGGTGACGGCATGCTGCCTGCCCTCCAGGAGATCTACAGCACCCGGTGTCAAAGGAAGGCCAAAAACATAATTAAAGACCTTAGCCACCCGAATCATGGACTCTTCACTTGGCACAGACCGACCAGACAGAGACAGTACAGGTCCATCAGAGCTAAGACAGAGAGACTAAAGAACAGCTTCTATTACCAGGCCATCAGACTATTGAACAGCTTTTATTACCATTTCATCAGACTGTTGAACAGCCATCACTAGCCGTCTACCAGGTGATTCACTCTCACTGACACAAAACACACACACAAGCAATCACACACACTCAAATAAACACACACAGCCAATGCTGCTGTCCCATGCTATAGAGACAATGAACCAGTGGTCACTTCCCGTTTCACACTGTGTATTTAAATACTGTATCCCCAACATAGCATATCATAATATTTATACTAATGTACATTGTATTTTAGTTACACACCATATGTTTATTATACACTGCATTCTTGACATGGCTTACTCCAATATATCTGCTGCTGTACGTACATATCATTCTTATTTTACTTATCATTTATATATTTTTTCTAGGGGTGGGTCAGCTTTAATATTGCGGATAGATTGTTGCTTCCATCAATGTAATTGTCTGCATCACTTCCAATCCCCCGTATATTTTTGGGGTAAATATATGTATCTACAGTATATACATACATACACATACCCATATACATACAGTTGAAGTCGGAAGTTCACATACACCTTAGCCAAATACATTTCAACTCAGTTTTTCACAATTCCTGACATTTAATCCTAGTAAAAATTCCCTGTCTTAGGTCAGTTAGGATCACCACTTTATTTTAAGAATGTGAAATGTCAAAATAATAGTAGAGAGAATGATTTATTTCAGCTTTTATTTCTTTCATCACATTCCCAGTGGGTCAGAAGTTTACATACACTCAATTAGTATTTGGTAGCATTGCCTTTAAATTGTTTAACTTGGGTCAACCATTTCGGGTAGCCTTCCACAAGCTTCCCACAGTAAGTTGGGTGAATTTTGGCCCATTCCTCCTGACAGAGCTGGTGTAACTGAGTCAGGTTTGTAGGCCTCCTTGCTCGCACACGCTTTTTAAGTTCTGTCCACACATTTTCTGTAGGATTGAGGTCAGGGCTTTGTGATGGCCACTCCAATACCTTGACTTTGTTGTTCTTTGAGCCATTTTGCCACAACTTTGGAAGTATGCTTGGGGTCATTGTCCATTTGGAAGACCCATTTGTGACCAAGCTTTAACTTCCTGACTGATGTCTTGAGATGTTGCTTCAATATATCCACATAATTTTGCTTCTTCATGATGCCATCTATTTTGTGAAGTGCACCAGTCCCTCCTGCAGCAAAGCACCCCCCACAACATGATGCTGCCACCCCCGTGCTTCATGGTTGGGATGGTGTTCTTCAGTTTGCAAGCCTCCCCCTTTTTCCTCCAAACATAACGATGGTCAACTATAGTTTGTTAACAAGAAATTTGTGGAGTGGTTGAACAACGAGTTTTAATGACTCCAACCTAATTGTATGTAAACTTCCGACTTCAACTGTACATACATATACACACTTTTTTAGAATATACCTTTATTTTCCCCCACAACCCTACCACCCCTCCCCCAATTGGAGTAAACTAATAAACAATAACACTTAGGCTTCTACCTTCAGTTTATACATACTATACACATTTTACAGACACAATCTATTTCACATTAGTTATATTTTGTTTGTTTTTTGTCCTGGCCTTCCTCTATTTCTGATTTATATTTGTAACTGTGCTATTTGACAACATTTCTGAACCTATATACATTTAACATTTGTTTTAAATGTTTTATATTTGTTATCTTGTTGTTATTAGTCCCACCCTTCAGCTCCATTCAACCCCTCCCATCTATCTCTTAACACCATCCATTTTGGATTTCTATTTTCCATATATTTTTCAACTGTACTGTGATGCTTCACAAAAGTACTGAACCTTTCTATTCTCATAGCTTCTACGGATTTTAAATTAAAGATAAACATTTTTGCTAAAATAATTATTATATTATTGATCGATTGACTATGGGTTTTCAAATCATCCATACATATCATTCCCAGCTGATGTTGTGTAAATTCTCCCAGTGTACATACGTATAGATTGCATTTGATTACTGCTAAAGTGCTATTTGGGTTGTTAATCAAATTCATCCCGCCATTCTTGATTTCTTATCAAAAATTTTTAAATAATGATATTTTACTGCGTTGTTAGGATCTAGTAACATAATTATTTGGCTGCACCCGCTATAACACCTGCTGAACTGTGTACGCGACCAATAAACTTTGATTTGATTTGACCAGTGCGAGTCGTAACTCATTGAAATTGACCCACATAGAACATCTGGAAATAGAGAAGCACGGAGAGATGAAGTAACACATTACTTCCCTAAACTGTCCAAAACTAAACCCAGTCCCCTTGCAGTGATTGAAGCGGTTGTAGGGAATCTCTCCACTGGACCGTGATTTAGAGAGACGCATCTCCTTCTGGCCTTTGCCTGGCAAGCCTTGATTACTTCATTATCTGTTCTTATCAACTTGGGCCTTGGGTAATGCCAAGTGACAGATGCTGAGGCAATGTTTGCAAACATCATCAGATTTGCGTGCAGGTCTTGACTGTGTTTGGGAAGTTGTGCTGTGAGGATATGCCAGGGCATATGGATTAGATGAGTTGGCCCAGGCCTGCTGGGTTGGGCTGGGGTCTGCTGGACTGGTTCCCCGGACTAGTCAGAGCCTCGGCCCCCTGGTCAGCTTTGTGCTGGAATATTGAGGGTCGGGTGAGTAGAGGCTCACTGAATCTGTCACCATCTGGACACAGCTGCCCAGTCCAACAACCAACCTCCCCCCCCTCACACACACACAACACACACACACACACACACACACACACACACACACACACACACACACACACACACACACACACACACACACACAACACACAACACACACACACAAACACACACACACACACACACACACACACACAGAAACCCCAGGGGGACCCAGGCCATGAGCTCATCAACCAATGCGGCAGGAGGCTGTGAGCAGGCCTTCCTCTCTGTCCTCTGAGGTAAGCATCTTATTCCTGGTCTCGCTCCCTCTGGGATCTAAGATCAGTCTCTCTCTGTGGAGACCTACCCAGCACTAGGTCTCACATGCACATTGAGTAATCTCTTTCAAATTAAGCCCCCAGATGGATAGAAGGATAGATCTGTAGGTCTATTCTGAAATACACTACTTTGCTACATAGGCCTATGTTTAGGGATTTGATTAGATTTTGTTCATTAGGTGACTGATTGAGAAAGAAAATGTGCTTCTCTGCTTCTTTCCTTTTGTTTCTAGATTCCAATAAATTAATTGATGTGTTCATGTTGTAAATGTAATCAAATCTTTTTAAGCTATTTAAGGGCTCTATTCAATCCGTATCGCGGAAATTCTGCGATACATAGTGATTTAAATTTAAAGGCAATGTTCACGCATTAGAGGAGATTGCATTCACAGTAAACGCTGCAGATGTCGGTTTAATAGGAAATGACCTTTACATTTCTAGCGTGCCTCAGCGATACAGATTGAATAACCCTAAGTGTGTGGCTACATTAAACACCGTACATGTATATGACTGTTTTGACAACTTGTCTTTAGAAGGCTGCACATTTACAAGGCTACTCCCTTTAGATCTAAGCATCATATGACACATCTAAGCCTTCTTTACACCTTGCGCTAACATGGAAGTTTCGTGATTCGTGATCCAGATCTGTTTTCGCGTAATTGATATCCGGAGACAATGTGTGCCCGACTACCTCCAGAGGTGGTCAGGAAGATCAGATCACTATGTGTATTTTAATCGCCTACATCTGTCTAAAAATGTGGGCACAATCAGAATGTGGACAATATCCGGACAAAGGGAGCATGTTAGCACCAGGTATAAACGGGGCTTAACAACCCACAACTGGAAATATAATTTTCAACTTCCCATCTGACAGTAGTAGAAACACAATACAGTAACACCCATCCTGCTATTTGTATTCAAATAAGCAGGTATTCAAAGGCAAGATTTCTGACTGCCATCATGTTGGTCAGTTGACAGGTGATTTAAAGAATGTGCTAGAGTGCTTATACCAAGATGTAATCGAGAATGTCACTACCTTTTTTTTAGAGCTGAACCTAAACCTAAGCATGCATAATTATTTCATTAGTCATTTAAGAATAAAACGTGTAAGTTAATAATTATTGCAGTCAACACTTTTTCCCTTTTCAATACAAAAACTTTATTATTGTAACAATTTCAACATTATTTCCACATAAAGCGCATATAAAAATAAAATAACATTAATCTGTGGTAGGAGTCCGTAGCTGTAACATCACTCAGATCAGATGTACCCGATAATGTCATTACATATGATAGGTTGTCGGCTGCCTGTCTTCATGAGAGCGTTGAACTGGTACAAGTCCGTCCCCAGTTCATGCAGGCCTGTGTGGGATTGGTGAAAGAAGGGTTTGCGTGGCTGGAAGCCCACAGGGCAGGACATGCGTTTGGGGGCCGCCGCGGCCCTACTGACCCTGGTGGAGTCTGCTGGTCTGGCCCTCATCTCCACGCTTTTTGACATCCCCGCCAGCTTCCTCCTCATGTTGACCAGGAGGTCCTTGGCCAGGCGCCGGCCTGCATGGGGCTTGAGTTCTGCTGGCTCAGGACACTCTGGCAGATCCATCCAGTTCTTAATGAGGTCAGCGAAGCTGTTGTCCCCCAGCACCAAGGGCTGTCTGTTCCTGCTGCGGCTCAGCAGTGACGTGGTCCAGTCCTCCGGGTCGCTGCTTGCCTCAAATGACGTCCAGCGCTCCAGACAAGCGTCCGACGTGGACTTGGGCCGGATCCGGTCGGCAGAGCCCACTCCCCGGTTGGTTCGGAGGCAGGCAGAGTTAGACACCCGTACGTTCCTGGTCCTCCTGAGCACCACGCCCTCATCGTGCCAGGACGCCTCTGAGTAGCCTGAGTCAAACTCCAGACTCTTCTCACTGCTAGGGGAGCTCTGCATTAGCCGCTCCTGCACTTCCTCCTCCACCTCTTCTTCCTCCTCCACGGGGCTGGCCAGGCAGCAAGCTGAGTCATAGGTGCTGGCCTCGCTGGCCTCAGAGATGGGTCTACGGAGGCATGTCAGGCGCTCCCGCTGCTGCGTTCCCTGCTGGCAAACGCGCGTCATGGCGTAGGAACGGCCGGAGGGCTCGCTGAGCGGCCTTTTCATGTGTTTCAGATCCTGCAAGGACCTCATCATGTACTGCATCTGGTCCACCAGACAGTCTCCAGAGTCCCGCAGACACAGCTAGAAAGACAGGGAGAGAGATATAACAGGTTGGTTACTGACAGACTGAACACTGACTCCTCCATACATGGTTTAAGAACATTTCAGAACAAAATGTGTAACAGAGCACTTTTACAGAAACGAATTTACAGTTCACTTTAACTGAATGTCAAGGTTAGTCCACCCCCCATCCAAGTTCTTATTAGAACTATGCCATACAGGTCCAAAAGCTTAAGTAGTTTCCTGTGCTTCTACCCAGCACTGCACCAAGATTCTAATCAGCTGAGATCACACTCTGCAGCCGTACCACCACCACATATCAAGTCAGACATTCCACCCAAACCTCAGAGCAGCTTTATGGAGAAGCTTCTCAGCGGCATGCTCTGAGTTTATTAGAATATGGCTTGTGGGAACAGGATGTACAGGGAAACACTCGCTGCCTCTTTCGGTTGGACAAACTAGAAACTGATACATTTTAGAGGCGCTCAGTATTACACATCCTTTACTACACACAAGAATCACAGGATGCCTTCGGGATTAGCCCATATTGTCCCGCAGGAAATGACATCACCGTTCTGGAATTACACAATGGGAGTGAGAAACCCCATGTATGAATCACATCAAAGGCATCACCGAATCATCTGAAATATAGAAGTCTGAATGGCACAGTCTGAATGACACAAATTCCCATAGCATTCAGTTACATTACAACAATATTCTCAGGATGTCTTAACAACCAGATGGTTTGGGAACCACCACTGAATCCATCTTATCACATCAAGGTTAAAAGGTGACAAGGCAACACTTCAAGATCAATCCCATTCACTCGAACAGAACACAGGCTACTGTATGCACAGGGCATTTCTCGTTTAAAAAAACATTTCCCCCTGTACTACAAAACACCAAAAATAACAGCTTTAGAATGATGTCATTTGTTAAACTTTCATTTGTAATAATCCTCCAAGGTTTTTCCATGTTTTGTAGCATGCTTGTGTAGGCTACCTCCCAACCCTCATCCGTCTTAGGCCAGAGTGCTGTTTGGAGGCACAGTGAGGAGACCAAATCAGCAGAGACGATGCCCTGATGTTATCACAGCTGTGGGAACTTAACCATTTGGCTGTAGAAGAGAGCTCTGTTTGACAGAGTGAGACAGGTCCTTGGAGGCGCATTAAACACTGAAAGGTCTACCATGTGCATTGTCCTTCACAGTAGTGTGGAGGTCTGACTCATCCAGCTCAATAGAATCCCCCGAAAGGCTCGGGTGATAGAAATTGTGCCCTAAATCGAATCTCGGAGAGGATCTGAAAGAGGCACATAAATATGTTGCACATTTCCATACAGGATTTACCTCGTTTTTTTACCCAAAAGGCTGAGACTTTTCTGTTTCCATCTACACGTGTCTCATGGCTCTGGTGGACCCGCTCTAACTTGGGACCAAAGCCAGGCCACCGGTACTTTAAAGCTTTCATTTACCTAACAATGGTTCACTATGAACTTCAACACCTTCTCACAAAGCAACTGTTTTGATGATGCAGAGGTTGTTGATTCTGCTCTTCACAAGTCCCCACTGTCAGCCCTAGATATGGAAACCCAATTTCCCTAGCATAACATTAGAGTGTATAGTGTAACACACGTGTTTATAGTCGAAAAGCAGTTTTCCATTACTGTGGTGTAATTAAACGCCGGTAGAGAGCACCAGTTAGTCATTGGTTAAGGTAAGAGATAATGCTCCAAGGCCAAATCGGAGTGCCTGTTGTCCGGACCTCTGGCAGTCTCTATGGGTGTGCCACAGGGTTCAATTCTCGGGCCGACTCTCTTCTCTGTATACATCAATGATGTCGCTCTTGCTGCTGGTGATTCTCTGATCCACCTCTACGCAGACGACACCATTCTGTATACTTCTGGCCCTTCTTTGGACACTGTGTTAACTAACCTCCAGACGAGCTTCAATGCCATACAACTCTTCTTCCGTGGCCTCCAACTGCTCTTAAATGCAAGTAAAACTAAATGCATGCTCTTCAACCGATCGCTGCCCGCACCTGCCTGCCCGTTCAGCATCACTACTCTGGACGGCTCTGATTTAGAATATGTGGACAACTACAAATACCGAAGTGTCTGGTTACTGTAAACTCTCCTTCCAGACTCACATTAAGCATCTCCAATTCAAAATTAAATCTAGAATCGGCTTCCTATTTCGCAACAAAGCATTCTTCACTCATGCTGCCAAACATACCCTCGTAAAACGGACCATCCTACCGATCCTCGATTACGGCGATGTCATTTACAAAACAGCCTCCGACACTCTACTCAACAACTGGATGCAGTCTATCACAGTACCATCCGTTTTGTCGCCAAGCCCCATATACTACCCACCACTGCGACCTATACGCTCTTGTTGGCTGGCCCTCGCTTCATACTCATCGCCAAACCCACTGGCTCCAGGTCATCTACAAGTTTCTGCTAGGTAAAGCCCCACCTTATCTCAGCTCATATCTCCCTCACTAACTTTAAGCACCAGCTGTCAGAGCAGCTTACAGATCACTGCACCTGTACATAGCCCATCCAACTACCTCATCCCCACACTGTATTTATTTATTTATCTTGCTCCTTTGCACCCCAGTATCTCTACTTGGAAATTAATATTTTGCAAATCTATCACTCCAGTGTTTAATTGCTATATTGTAATTACTTCGCCACCATGGCCTATTTATTGCCATACCTCCCTTATCTTACCTCATTTGCACACACTGTATATAGACTTTTTCTACTGTATTATTGACTGTATGTTTGTTTGTTTATTCCATGTGTAACTCTGTGTTGTTGTATGTGTCGAACTGCTTTGCTTTATCTAGGCCAGGTCGCATTGCAAATGAGAACTTGTTCTCAACTAGAAAGGTGAAATAAATAAAAAATACATTTAAAAAAGGCCATATCTGTGCTACAGGAAAGACTCAGAAGGAAGGACTCCACACATATGATGGAGGGAGGCATGTACAGAAACGATAATGACATGTTTATGACATTATTGATCCTTGATTAATCATCAATAACACACATATAACGCACCAATGAATATGTCTATTGTAAGTAACCAGCGAAAATATATTCTTATTTCCAGACATTTGCAACTGCATCTGCCAGAAATGACTAAGTAGCCTATGGAAAAAGTAAGCAATAAACAAGACAGTATTTCTCAAGAAAAGTTTGTTAAGAAAATGGATTTAGGCCTTAAAGTTCAAATTGAATAATTACAAGAGTTTTCTACACCTGCATTGCTTGCTGTTTGGGGTTTTAGGCTGGGTTTCTGTACAGCACAGAGATATTAGCTGATGTACGAAGGGCTATATAAAATAAACTTGATTTGATTGGATTTGTAATCTTTCCAACAAATTGTAGTCTATACCCTACAATTATTCTCAGCTGCTCTCTATTGTCTAACTGTCACGGGAGGGTCGTAAAGTTATAAGCGCCGACCATTTGGTTTAATTTACCACAACATTCAGCCGCTCACTATAATAATAGGTGTTGGGTCGTAGTACAACTGTTAGGAAGAAATGTATAGGCACTTCACACAAAATAACACATACAATCATCTACAAATAACAATCTGGAAATGTTACAAAATAAACTTACCATTGCTCTTGTCGTGTCTGATTGTATGAATTCCAAATGGATTACTTTATCCTGCAAAAAGACAAGAATTATTCAGCATACAAAATGATGTTCTCTAGCTCAAAAGTTGCCTAGCCTATAGGATGCATTAAATCAGGCTACTTACATCGGTGAATAATTGACTCCTCTGATAGAACAATTAATCCAAAGCGGTTGCAACTTTCTCAGTAGGTCCGATGTCCACTCAACGCCCCTCAGACAGAAGAGTGCATGTGGTTGTAGGGCCGGCTGTGTACTTTGTGAGCGCAGTCTCTTTCCACGCAGCCAGTCAACGGCGCGCATCACAGAATGCGCCAATAGCAACGCGCCTGAAATACGACCCAACACCTAAACACCGCGTCAAAACATCTCCCTCACCTGAGAAGTTTTGCTGTATTATGCGCGGAATTAAAACAATTGCCAGGACTACACTGGTGGGATTTCAGTCATGTGTCAATCATGGACGAGACGATGTTTTTTTAAATTATTTGTCTCAGACTGGGCAAGGAGACACATAGCCCATCAATCTTCTTTCTGACCCTGGCACACATCAGCACACTCAGGCGCACACAGACGCACTGCAACCGAAAGACACAATTAGGGACAAGGTTTAGCCTACAACATAGACTAACTATCACAGTTTACCTAACTATGTTGTTTGATGTTTTCTCTATTATCATAGGCTGTTAGCCTACGTAGGCCAACAGACCGTTTTTGGATTTAGGCTTCTTCACCATTGTCAACGTTTAGTTCAAAGTTGCCGCAAAACGCGCATGATGCTTTGTTGAAAAAGGTATAGACCTACCTAGTTTATGTAATCAGTTGCATTTCACTATAGAGAAATAATAAGAAAAACCTTTATTTCCAACACAGTGAATAAAGTGCTCTTCTCGTGTGGATGCAGTTAGGCTACATTTGATTTGAAGCACATAGAGGCGTGTAGCACCACCTGACGGATTGTTCTGGAACCATGGAACGGCACACAGCTTGAACACTCAAAATACCCCCATCCTATTTTACTCCCTGATTTACCTGAGCACCTGGTACTCTGGGCTGGTACTCTCGGAGTCCATTGTTGTCCCAATGCCTACACCATTCGCTGCATTCTTTACTTAATGGACGTTTTACAGTGCAAATACTGGAGCTGGACTGTTACATTGTCCCTAATCAATTTATTGGAATGAGCAAGACTGCACATCACAGTCTGTATAGCCTTAGGCAGATCATTTACATAGCTGGACATTTGAATGTACAAGCCCCCCATCACCCTCCATTGTCTGTTCCTCATGTATATGAATACTCCATGTAATTGGGCGATGAAGCATTGTTGGCACTGTTGATACATTGTCATTTACATTTGTGTACATTAGGATGGATGTGCAATGTTTACCTTATGGGGATGTTCTACTTACCTTTAAGACCCTAATTAAATGTGATTAGCATTGCTATGCCATGTTCAAAATGGCATTCTTACAGTGGAATCTGTAGATAGGTCAAATTATTCTAGAGACACACCAGGAGAATGGTAAGTGAGGTGATCCAAACTTTATTTAAATTAAACAATAGTAGGACTTTTAAAGCATTTTAAATATTTGCCAAAACACTATCATTGTTCATTTCTTTCTCATCATTGTGATATATTATGTTACCTCTTTATCAGTCGTGTGAATAGTATGGGAGTAGAAATAGCCCTAATTCACACTATGGAGAAAGCAAGTCTCTAGATGTCACAGGTGTAAACATACATCAAGGCACAAACATACTGCAAAAGACATGGGATGAAAACAAATTATGCTAATGTTAGGAACATAAGTATTCAACATTGTTTCAAAAAATCTTGCAGGTTTTAATCTTAAAATTGATACTTTTTTCTTTATTTTTTGTAATTATTTTCGAAGGAATGTTACATTGTGACGATTAAATAAGTACAGCTATGATCATCTACGGACAGTCATGTGTAATGAGAAGTGATATGATACAGCATACAACGTTGGTATGTTATGTAAATATTAGCAAAAACGTGTTCCTCTCAATTCATGTTCTCTCTCCATACTTGTTTCCCTTAAAAAAAGCTTTATGCAATTGAAAGTGTCATAAAATGCCGACATCTGTTAAAGTAAAGTGAATGTAAAGTACGTAAAAGTTGTTCTCTAATTTTTCTAACATCGGATAATACTTATAAAACAACAAAGAAAGAAGCAAAAAAAGAATACATCTGAGATCAAATTCAGATTTGGCAGGAAAAAAAGAGACCCCTATCAAATTAAATATCTAACATACAACGAAAATAAACAAACACACACAAGAGGGAGAGGAGGACATGACAGTTGACAATAAGTGATCATTGGAATAAATCTGCAAGGCTTTTTCTCCCAACTTCTCAGTTTGTTATGTTTGTTTCCATATAGAAAAGCAGAAGTTGTCAGGGCGGGTACAGTCTATCTGTGACGGTGGTGTGTCTGTCCACTCTATCCCCCAGGCAGCAGACTCAATGTACAAGCACTCCTGGCGAAGAGAGGCATGAAGAGTCAGCTAGCCCAGACATGGCTGAGCAAAGAGTCAGCTAGCCCAGACATGGCTGAGCAAATGTGTATTAAATATGAGATGTGAAGTTTGTGTATGTATGGTAATGAGAAAGGGAAACTTTTTACATGTAAGACATGCAGGGGGTCTATCTATGATGTACTGCAGAGTCAATTTAACCATCAAAAAACAAATCATACATCATGTACAGTTGAAGTCGGAAGTTTACATACACCTTAGCCAAATACATTTAAACTCAGTTCTTCACAATTCCTGACATTTAATCCTAGTAAATATTCCCTGTCTTAGGTCAGTTAGGATCAACACTTTATTTGATGAATGTGAAATGTCAGAATAATAGTAGAGAGAATTATTTATTTCAGCTTTTATTTCTTTCATCACATTCCCAGTGGGTCAGAAGTTTACATACACTCAATTAATATTTGGTAGCATTGCCTTTAAATTGTTTAACTTGGGTCAAACATTTCAGGTAGCCTTCCACAAGCTTCCCACAATAAGTTGGGTGCATTTTGGCCCATTCCACCTGACAGAGCTGGTGTAACTAAGTCAAGTTTGAAGGCCTCCTTGCTCGCACACGCTTTTTTAGTTCTGTCCACACATTTCCTATAGGATTGAGGTCAGGGCTTTGTGATGGCCACTCCAATACCTTGACTTTGTTGTCCTTTGAGCCATTTTGCCACAACTTTGGAAGTATGCTTGGGGTCATTGTCCATTTGGAAGACCCATTTGCTACCAAGCTTTAACTTCCTGACTGATGTCTTAAGATATTGCTTCAATATATCCACATAATTTTGCTTCCTCATGATGCCATCTATTTTGTGAAGTGCACCAGTCCCTCCTGCAGCAAAGCACCCCCACAACATGATGCTGCCACCTCCGGGCTTCACGGTTGGGATGGTGTTCTTCGGCTTGCAAGCATCCCCCTTTTTCCTCCAAACAAAACAATGGTCATTATGGCCAAACAGTTCTATTTTTGTTTCATCAGACCAGAGAACATTTCTCCAAAAAGTACGATCTTTGTCCCCATGTACAGTTGCAAACCGTAGTCTGGCTTTTTTGGGTCTTGGCTGATTTCTTTTGATTTTCCCATGATGTCAAGCAAAGAGGCACTGAGTTTGAAGGTCGGCCTTGAAATACATCCACAGGTACACCTCCAATTGACTCAAATTATGTCAATTAGCCTATCAGAAGCTTCTAAAGCCATGACATAATTTTCTGGAATTGTCCAAGCTGTTTAAAGGCACAGTCAACTTACTGTATGTAAACTTCTGACCCACTGGAATTGTGATACAGTGAATTATAAGTGAAATAATCTGTCTGTAAACAATTGTTGGAAATATTACTTGTGTCATGCACAAAGTAGATGTCCTAACCGACTTGCCAAAACTATAGTTTGTTATCAAGAAATTTGTGGAGCGGTTGAAGAACGAGTTTTAATGACTGCAACCTAAGGGTATGTAAACTTCCGACTTCAACTGTATGTTCTCAGTTATGACTTGGGGCCTGTGTTTTGTGCAGTCATGTGACATGCCTGGATTGTAACCTTTATTTAAAGATTTTTCAGCAAACAGTCCAGCACCATCCTTAGAAAATTGCGTTCATTTTTGGTGTAATGCTAATGTACGGATAAGGCTTAAAATACAGGATAAGATTTTGCTATGACACATGATTGCGCAAAACACAGGGCCCTAGTTATCACCATACTGACTATTTAGTCCATTTTAACATGGTCATCTAGTCCCCAAAAGAGATAATGGGCTATATCATCAGCATTGGATTTGCTGTTTGGTTTTCCCCTAATCTTTGTCCTCACCTTAGCTCCTCTTCTGGCCTGCCTCCCCTGGCCCCGCCTTTAGAAGAGACCACAGTCCTTCAGGTTGTTCTTGATAATGACGTCGGTGACGGCGTCAAAGACAAACTGGACGTTCTTGGTGTCGGTGGCACAGGTGAAGTGGGTGTAGATCTCCTTCGTGTCCTTCTTCTTGTTCAGGTCCTCAAACTTAGTCTGGATGTAACTCGCTGCCTCGTCGTATTTGTTGGCTCCTGAGTAGCAAGGGGTGAACATAGTCAACATAAATGAAGCATTATAGCATGTGATGAGATGCCAGACATTACTGATTGATTCCAAGATAAAACACTATTGATGAACTATAACTTGACATCTCTTGGAAACCATCACTGGCGTGCTCAATATCCCCCAATATTCTGCTAGAGCTACTACTGCTGCTGAAATAGCTACAGCCTCAACAATCACAACTATATGATTTCTCTGTCAGAGCGCAGTGCAATCCGATGTATGTCGCAGTGCTACAGACCCACTGGGCACACACTGGTTGAATCAACATTGTTTCCACGGCATTTCAATGAAATGACGTTGAACCAACGTGGAATAGACGTTGAATTGATGTCTGTGCCCAGCGGGGTGGACATTGGTAGGATTCTCTACCTGTGTACTCGGGGTAGCAGATCGCCAGGGGGCTGCCTGTAATCTTCTCCTCAAACAGATCCTTCTTGTTGAGGAAGAGGATGATGGAGGTCTCTGTGAACCACTTGTTGTTGCAGATGGAGTCAAACAGCTTCATGCTCTCATGCATACGGTTCTGGTAGACAGACAGACAAATACTGGGTCCCATCGCATCCAAGGATAAAACATAAAATCTACCACCAGGGGGCAGTAACTCCTCACATTTCAAATCTAGCTGTATAGGGTAGTGGTACAGTATGTATTTTGTGAATGTGTCTATGCTTTCTCCTCTCTCACTGCAGTAGTAGCGATAGAGAAGCTGAGAGTGTGTCTTTGTGTTGGGGGGATGGTTATAGGAGGTATATTGTTCAAGCAGACTGTTAAAAATTGATTAATGTGCCATAGAAAAAAGGACTAATAAGAAGTAAAACAGGTGAAAGTCTACATAACATCCATAGAAATATAGCAATGGTCTATTTGGTCTTAAGAATTGGTGAGATATAACTGCTTAACAAGACTATTGAATTAACGTAAGATGTTACACTCTAACAAAATGCAGTGTCTGTGAAGTAGGATGGCTCCTCCCATCTTATTTTTTCCTGGACTTAAGTGGTGTATTGATTGGGTGCTTCACACCACAGTGAGGGAAACAAATGGCTCATTGCACAGCAATTTGATGATATCTCAGCAGCTTTAACTGCTCTTCAGGTTATTAAGTCCTCAGCCCAAACTTACTCTAAATGTTGTGTGAGCGGTATATCAGTGTGGTGCCAGGACAACAACCTCTCCCTCAACGTCAGTAAGACAACGGAGCTGATCATGGACTACAGGAAACGGAGGGGCAAGCACTCCCCCCATTCACATCGACAGGGCTGTAATGGAGCGGGTTGAGAGCTTCAAGTTCGTCAGTGTCCACATCACTAAAGACCTATCAGGGTCCAAACACACCAACACCGTCGTATAGAAGGCACGACCATGCCTCTTCCCACTCAGGAGCTTGAAAAGACTTGTCATGGGCCCTCAGATCCTCAAAACGTTCTACAGCTGCACCATCGAGAGCATCTTGACTGGCTGCATCACCGCCTGGTATGCCAACTGCTTTGACCGCAAGGTGCTACAGAGGTTAGTGCATATGGCCCACTACATCACTGGGGCTGAGCTCCCTGCCATCCAGGACTTCTATACCAGGTGGTATCAGAGGAAGGCCCAAATAATTGTCAAAGACTCCAGCCACCTAAGCAACAGACTATTCTCTCTGCTACCGCACGACAAGCGGTACCAATTTGCCAAGTCTGGAAATAACAGGACCCTGAACAGCTTCTACCCCCAAGCCTAAGCAAGACTTCTAAGTAGTTAATCAAATGGATACCCAGACCACCTGAATTGACCCTTTTTTTGCACTAACTCTCTTACATGCAATCTCCATAGACAAACACTGCCAGTAGAAAGACCTTACTGAAGAGCTCAGTGACTTTCAACGTGGCACCGTCGTAGGATACCACCTTTCCAACAAGTCAGTTTGTCAAATTTCTGCCCTGCTAGAGCTGCCCCGGTCAACTGTAAGTGCTCAGCCGCGAACGGCTCAGCCGCGAAGTGGTAGGCCACACAATCTCACAGAACGGGACCGCCAAGTGCTAAAACGCGCAGTGCGCAAATATCAGCTGTCCTTCACTATCGAGTTCGAAACTGCCTCTGGAAGTAATGTCAGCACAATATCTGTTTGTCGGGAGCTTCATAAAATTCGTTTCCATGGCCGAGCAGCCGCACACAAGCCTAAGATCACCATTCACAATGCCAAGCGTTGGCTAGAGTGGTGTAAAGCTCGCTACCATTGGACTCTAGAGCAGTGGAAACACGTTCTCTGGAGTGATGAATCACACTTCACCATCTGGCAGTCCAACGGACTAATCTAGATTTTATAGATGCCAGGAGAACGCTACCTGCCCGAATGCATAGTGCCAACTGCAAAGTTTGGTGGAGGAGGAATAATGGTCTGGGGCTGTTTTTCATGGTTCGGGCTAGGCCCCTTAGTTTCAGTGAAGGGAAATCTTAACGCTACATTCAACATACAATGACATTCTAGACGATGCTGTGCTTCCAACAGTTTGGGGAAGGCCCTTTCCTGTTTCAGCATGACAATGCACAAAGTGAGGTCCATACAGAATGGTTTGTTGAGATCGGTGTGGGAGAACTTGACTGGCCTGCACAGAGCCCTGACCTCAACCCCATCAAAATGAATTGGAACACCGACTGCGAGCCAAGCCTAATCGCCCAACGACCTCACTAATGCTCTTGTGTCTGAATGGAAGCAAGTCCCCGTAGCAATGTTCCAACATCTAGTGGAAAGCCTTCCCAGAAGAGTGGAGACTGTTATATTAGCAAAGGGGTGACCAATTCCATGTTAATGCCCATAATTTTGGAATGAGATGTTCAACGAGCAGGTGTCCACATACTTTTGGTCATGTAGTGTATACAGTATATATATATATATTAGTTAGTCTACACCTATTGTCTATGAAGCGTGTGACAAATAATATTTGATTTGATTATCAATTACATTTACACCCCTATAAAATCAATAAATGACACCATTTACATTCATACCCTTATAAAATAACTAATCTAATCTATCTAATCAAATAGCCTACTCCAGTGCACATACAGTATATTATGTAGATTAGTAACATATGCTTTATAATATGTACAGTATATGGATGTTCTGTGTAACCCACATCATAATGACATGTAACATGTGACCAGTTGAAAATGTGTGGATCCTAGAAATATAATAGGATAGGATAGGTGACTCTTCCTCCTCACCATCTCCTCATCCTCAGCCAGCACCAGGTCATAAGCACTCAGCGCAACACAGAAGATAATGGATGTGACTCCTTCAAAACAATGGATCCACTTCTTCCTCTCTGAGCGCTGGCCGCCCACGTCAAACATCCTGCAGGAGAGAGGAGGGGGAAGGGGGGGGAGAGAGATGAAGGTTGTAACACCAAAATAGGTAGATTGGAAAAGAAGAAAAAGGGGGTGAAGTTGATAGAGGAGAGAAGTAGAGAAGAAAAAGGGATTGGGAATGGGGGGGGGAAGAAAGAGAGGGAGAAAGTGAGGGTGACATTCCATCCCAGGCCATGCATTAACATTTCATGAGGTTGTTCTGAGAACAAAGGCTGCTCGGGAGAGAGACAGCGAGAGATCCATTAGAGATGCTGGGCCGTGATAAAAGACCGCAGGGCCAACACAGGAAGCCCTCGGGGGCCATATATATCAAGCATCTCACAATTGGAGTTGTGATCTAGAATCAGGTCCCCCCTGTCCATATAATTACATTCATCGTAATTTAAAAGGCACAGAGGCAAACGCTTGAATTTTTCTCCGAGTGGTCAGACGCTTGACGCCTAAACACTGTAGACACATTACACTGTAACCGAGGCTCTACCAGGTGAACAAATCAAATCAAAATCAAATTTTATTTGTCACATACACACGGTTACGCCACACAGGTGTGAATACACCGGTTATCAGGGGACGCTGAGGTTATACACCTGCTCGAGCTGTTATTCCCGCTAACAACACAGCCTCTCGATCACACATTAATGACCCACTATATCACAGAGAGCATCAACCTGCACACATGGGTTTTTACAAGCTTAGAAGATGACCTAGTTTAGAACTAAGTAACAGGTCTGACTGTCCCGTGGCTCTGTCAACAACCAAAATGTGAATGACTTGGCATGGAATACGCTGTACCCGTATTATGTTATCATCCACAGTCCTTGACAATGAGCTTGACATTTCCACCGTGAACAAGTGTTCATTTCCCGTGTACTGGTCCACAAAGACCAGTGTGTATATAAAGGGACTGAGTCCAGTATGCTTCATTAGTTTGAGGTATTCATTTAAGAATGGGTTGTACTGCAATGCTGCTGTTGTTGCTGTTCTGCCTCTCTGGGGCATGGGCACAGGGAGAGAGTGGAGAGGTTGGAGAGAATGACATCACTCAACAGGGTCACAGGAATGGGGAGAGAACAAGGCTGCTGAGACTGCTGAGAGGCATGGTGGTAGAGCAGAGAGTGGAGCTGAGGAACATGGCAGCCAAAGTGACAGCCAAGTAGAGGAGCTGAAGAAAGAGGTAAAGGATCAGAGTGAAGTGAGTGTGACTAAGAGTGAACTGCATTTCTACAAGAACAAAGTAGAGAAACTGAAGAGCAAAGACACAGTCCAAACAGCAGAACTATTCACCATGGGCCCGATTCAGACTTAGGAAACGTACGCCTTTCTTTTGCACAACTTTCCTATGCACTTCTCAGTAGTTGGTATTCAGACGTGGTTCCCTTGCGCGCACTGAATATATTTAATTCAACAGCTGATAACCCTCCCACTTCCTGGCCAACAGATTTTCTTGTGAGGTTTTCATTTATCTAAAGCCACCCCTTAAAATTTGGTGTACCTGAATTTTCTAGACAGACTCACTAGAATGTATGGAGAGAATGGTTCAGGGCCCGGTTTACCAAAAGCATCTTAAGGCCGAGCTGTTTCTCAAAACTATCGTTACTAAAGTTGCACTTGAAATCGCTTGTTATTTACCGACTGCCTCAGACCACTCATAGAACAGCTAAGTGCGTCCTTAGTTGCATTTTTCCCCTACCGTGTCACTTTAAACACAGAAGATCTCTGCGAAACATAAAATCAAGAAGTTGATCTGGCTCTCTGTGACTGCTGATAACTTCACAACAAAGTTAATACAAAGTGGTGATGGTAGTGCTTGCAGCGATCATTTATTCACATTACAATAAAATATTTCAGTTGTTGTGTATATTACATTTGTTTTATTTGACAACTTTGTTATTTTATTCCAAGTCATCATCTACTCTCTATAGAGCTGCTGCCTATGCGGTCTGACAAAATCACTATTTTGTAGTTCTTCAAAGTAAATAAGGCATAATTCTATGACCGCTGAATACCACCTATCAATCACTTAGAATATGTATTTTCAGGTACAGATACCACGCGAAGCAACAGCTGGTCTCTATATCCCCCCCACAATCGCATAAAAGAAACACACAGACCGGACAAGTAGGTGCGCAGTGGACTATGGTCATTGTAGTTAATTACCACATTTTCTGCACTTAACTATGTAGAATATTGGCCTGTTGGAAACTACAACTCTTACAGAAGCTGTGCAATGTGCACATTGAGCTCACAGAACAAAATGGAATTCAAATAATTAAACCGACTTGGTCAATTAGCTGTTTAAAAAACCAAAAATTACAGAATTTCGCTGTCAGTGCGCATGGATTTCCATAGGCTTTGGTCTCCAAATCTCGGCCCTGCAAATTATGAAGCCAGAGGCCTACAGTACAATTAGAATTATGAAAAACCACAAGGCTCACTGTGGAAAAGAGGCTGAAATACCAGTCTTGTTGACAAGCTTTTACTTTTGCTGAAATATGAGTGGTTTCACATTTGTCTCCAGAGATCATTAGGTAAAATAGTTGTAAACAATTGTCAATTAGCCTATATTTACAAACCCCTTATCCAAACGGATTACTCATTTACATAGCTTTTATCAATTTATAAATTACAGTGCATGGGGATTGGTGTTATTTCTATCAGGAAAAAATTGTAGATGTTGTTCCACTTGGAACCGACAGGTTGCTACATTCTAGTCTTGTGCTGATAAAATACAAATCAAAGGTACAAAGTATTTAAAAAGGATTGCTTTAGATAAATTAACAGAAATTGAACAACTCCCTGATCAAATTAGTAGGTCACCCAGTGGGTGTGTTTTCTGGGGTTGAATTAAATGCATTCAGGGTGCGCAAGGGAGCCACAAACCTTGTTACTCATCTCAATAAGGTAAGTCTGAATACCAACTACTGAGAAGTGTGTAGAAAGGTGTGCATAGGAAAGGCATACATTTCATAAGTCTGAATCAGGCCCATGGTGAATAGTTCTGCTGTTTGGGCTGAATCCTTGCTCTCCAGTCCTTCTACTTTGTTCTTGTAGAAATGCAGTCCAGTGTTGAAGCTCAGCTCCATTCTCTGATCCATCACCTCTTTCTTCAGCTCCTCTACTTGGCTCTCACCGGCTGTCACTTAGGCTGCCATGTTCCTGTAACCACCCAAACTGATATATCGGTAGGCATGGGGTTCTCTGAGCTTAAATTATTTCTGTATATGGAATCAGAGATAGCAACACAAAACAAACAGACATAGCTAGTAAAAAAAAAGAAGGATTCTTTCTTCTTTCATTTTCTCTAATGTACCACATCTCTTTTCCTTTTCTGTTGCCGTTGTCATTTTTATGCCATTCATTCTGTTGGTATTTTCCTGGAGATTAGTTTCCATAGCTACAGTCAACGGGATGGAGATAAAAAGAAGCGTCTTTTTTCTTATCGATTGTCCCCATGTTTTATTCATCGCTGACATCATGTCTGTGACAGAAGGCAAATGTCAGCCAGCCCTGTGCTCTGAGTTTAGCTGGAACCAGGTCACTGTGGACTCATGTCAGACCTCTTACACAGACAGACAGGAATGGCCTGATTATCACCATGTTTCTCATCGTCTATCTGGCTGTTTATAAAGCACATGTGAGCCTTGCCACTGAAACTTGAATGGATCTCCCATTGTATCAGGTGTGATGATGTTATTCGTTGATGCTACAGTTGTCAGCAGCACATTGACAACCGAACTGTCTGATGGAAGTATTAGATGTCTTAAAGAGATGTGCCTGGGTTACTGTCATCTCTGAACCTTGACACCAAGACGTGCACCTCATACTAGACCAACTAGCAGCTCTCTCTATGTTCATGTCCCAGTGCTTTCCAGTAGCATCTCGGCTCTGCTATCAACATTGTGTAAATTACAGATGAGTTCAGATTTCACTCTGAAGTCAAATGAACGGTGATACAAATAGAGCTTGATAAAAAAAAGTGTTGCGTCCCCCTCAGGCTGTTCAGAGCCAGGAAGGTACAGGGGGTCTCACAACACTTCCTGGTCAGCCAGAGGTCACACACTCATTCAGCTGCAACACATACATGTAGTACACACACAACCACATACACCTTAGACATATCTAAAAAGCAACGTTTGAAATGTGTTCTACCCTCTTTTGGCTTCAAGTCCCGAGTGACTGGTGTTACGGAGAGACATTTTAAAATGTTGTGATTGGCAGAACTACACATGATAAGGAAGCAGCACACATCTAAAGAAAGTGAAAGACAAGGGGGGCAGAAAGATAGACCATGGGCTGGTATGTTAATATTTGTGCAATGAATACATTTGGTTTTCACATTAATGTAATAATGTAATGCTAGACCTCCCGAGTGGCGCAGCGGTCTAAGGCACTGCATCGCAGAGCTTGTGGAGTATCTACAAACCCGGGTTCGATCCCGGGCTGTGTCGCAGCCGGCTGCGCCTCGGAGGCAGCACACAATTGGCCGAGAATCGTCTGAGTTTAGGGGAGGGTTTGGCAGGCCGGGATGTCCTTGTCCCATCTCGCTCTAGCAACTCCTGTGGCAGGCTGGGCGCAATGCACACTGACATGGTTGCCAATTGTAAGGTGTTTCCTCTGACACCTTGGTACGGCTGGCTTCTGGGTTAAGCGAGCAGTATGGCTTGGCAGGGTCGTGTTTCGGAGGACGCATGGCTCTTGACCTTCGCCTCTACCGAGTCCATGCGAGAAATGCAGCAATGGGACAAGAATGTAACTACCAATTGGATATCACGAAATTGGGGAGAAAAAGGGGTGAAGAGTAAAAACATATATATATATATATATTATAATAATAATAATAATGTAATGCTCAGTTTCCCCCTGTCTCAATACACAAAAGCCATACAAATAAACACTAGTCAGGTTGCCAAGTTTGTTCTGAGAGCCCTTACTTGAAGTGCAAGTCTTTGAAGGTGAAGTGTGTCTCCACGATGCCAGTGGTCTTGACTCTGGTCCGCAGCACGTCCTGCTGTGTGGGGATGTAGTCTGATTTGGCTATCCTCTCCATTTCATTCAGGTAGCTGCGGCACACACACACATAATTATGATGAGGGGAGACACTCACACACACTGGCAAGACAATAACACACACACACACACACACACATCCAAGCAGAGACACCAACCACAGATGTTCTCTGCTGTTCTGTTTTAGCACAGCAGTGATTCTGGATTGGTTCTGTTAACTTGCCACGGCCACAGAGTCTGTGTGCATGCTGTGTTTTTCTACATTTGTTCTAGGCCATAAATAGTCATGTTAGATCACCTCTCTCTCTCACTCCCTCTGCTTTCTCAAAGGGAACATTTCTATGGCAACGGCACTTTTTCCCCCCGCTTCACTTCAATGGGTTTTTACGCATGATATTTTAAGCATTTTGGAAAGCAAAATTGGTAATTTGAGCTGTAATCCATGATGCGTAGAAATCCCAGAGCTGTCACTGGGAGTTAAGATGAGATCGGCCACTCCACATGCTATTAAGTTGTATGTGAGGTGACATCAGATAAGACGCTTCACATTCCATGTTGTCATTCAGATCAATATGTGTCAGGGATATCAGGGCTAAAATCAGATCTGTGACACAGAGCCATAGATCAGGATGCGACACATATATGGAAACGTTTTTTCAAAGATTGAAAAGTCAATGGAGGTAGGGATAATTTTACTGGGAAGAACATCTCACTCTCTCACTCTTCCTCTCTCGCTCTGCTTCCCTCCCTCGCTAGTCCCTCTCTCACTCTGCTTCCCTTTGTGATGTGGAAGGGCCGTAGCACTCTGTCTGTAATTCTGTTCCATACTGGACACAGCCTGTCTGCTCTACGGATTTAATCATCAGCCAGGGCCAGAGCTAGCTGGTACCCCAGCCAATAGTCCATGAACACAGCACCGACAGGGATACTGACTGACATGCTCACAACATCAGTAGAATGGATTTGGTTTTCTCCACTGGATGATGTAGGTTTCCGCTATACTCCTTAATAATCAATGTGATCCTGGCAACGTCTATAGATATACAGTATCCACGCTTTACCAAGATCACATTGATAAAGGGGTATAAACTACTACATGGTATGGTGGAGCAAACCAAATCCCTTCTACTAGCATTCCAAGCAGAGCTCTATTCTTTATGATCAGAAATAGAGTATTGATCATAGAAACCCTTCTGCTCTGACGTTACAGACAGACAGACAGACAGTGACCATAAAACGCACTGTATGTAAACTAACTCATGTGCACTATAGCCTTGTAAAGCAGCAGGGATCCATTCCATGGTGTTCATCCTCATGACCATAGATTGCTCATTTCCCTAAATCAGTCAATGCAACCTCTGTCAATACGGGTTTCAGCTATAGGCCTGTGCTCCTGTGCCTTGAGACAATCGTAGATCCTCCAGATCATTGTCACAAATGAGTTCATTAAGAAAAGGTGTCTTGTTGACTATCAACTTTTGAGTAGAGGAGCTCAATCGACGTATGAAGAAAACTGACAAGGTTCCAATTGATTCTGGATTGATGGTGCTTCTGTCGTCTTTAGAGAAGGTCACATACTAGTTGTTATTTTCTGGTATAACTAATAAGAAATGCATGTTATATTATGGTCCTAATACAATAGATCATTTTAGGAGGGTTGAGCAATGTGTAGGTTAACTGGAGCTGCTATCTCTATAATTATTCAGCTAATTAACCAACGAAGCACTGATGGCTGCACTGAAAATTGTTAATTTTTCAATGCCGTTAAAATGATCAAAAACATAGTCCTCTATTGATCGTAGGTCCATTGTCATTTCTACACAGTTTCGATTTGGTGTCAGTCATTTTAAGTATCGAATTTGTTTCCCCCCTAAAAATATATTTTTTACGGATTGGACCCCCTCGCGTGTTTGTTACCCCTGATGTAGGGTATATATTTAACTCAGAGGGTGTCCTTAGTTTTCAGGAATTTCTCCTTTTTCGATTTGCCAGGGTCGTCACTCTTTCTTTATCTTAGACTGCAGTCAGCGCTTCGTGCCCTTATGGGTCCCATGGGGTACACGTTTGGAAAGGCACCCAGTGAATTTTGACATTCTCTTCCAGAGGTTTTATATCAGTTATTTGCTCTCATCTTCAATTACTAAAGCAGAAAGATCTTTTAATGGTTAAAGTGTATGTAAAGGATTTTGCTAGATGATGATGCTATTGATTGGGAAAATGTCTGGGAGAATATATTTCACTCATCAAAGAACCCCAAACCATCAGTGAATTAATTTTAAGCTCTGTCGTAGGTCGTACTGGACACCACTTGTAAGATTTCATGCAAAACGGGATCTAAGCCCAAACTGTGACCTATGTTCCCTCAATACACTTGGCACATACAAACATACGATATGGGGTTGTCCTGAGGTTTATGAGTTTTGTTGGAAAGTGTTGTCTATTCTCTCTGACATGATTGATAAAACTGTACCCTTTGAACCAGTTCCTCTTTCACTTAATGACGATTCAGGTATGCAGCTGAAGGAGAAACAGTGTAAAGTGAAGTAAAACATACGTTGTTCAGTGCTGGTTGCCACCTCATGACCTTCATATAAGGAAATGGTTGGCATACTTTCAGGACGTAGTTATATTGGAGTTATCCACCGCCCGCATGAATAAAGCTAAACATACTACTATAGACATTTGGAAAGTAGCTGCCTCAATAATCTCTTTGTGATGTTATATGGGTAAACAATTGTACTGTATGTCATTTTTATTTTATTGTAGTGTTTGTCTGTTGTTTCGTTTTTTGGTATGTTTATGTTTTTTTTTTATATGATGTGTTGACTGGGGTTGGGGATGGGGTACCAGGGTTATGTTTGGGATGGGTGACTGGGGGGGAATGTGGGGTTGTTCAAAAAGGGGGGAATTGTATTGTGTTTTATTGATAGTATTGCCTTTGTGATCCAATAAAAAAACGATATAATAATTAATTCACTCTGTTCTCTTGTAGTGAAGGATGCATGCTATGACATTCATCAACCTTGATACATTATCATTAGTGTAAGAGTGTATGTGTATGGAGTGTATGGAGAAAAACAGCATATGAAAACCAATGTAAAACCTAAGGGAATCTGACTCTCCTTGGAAGTCATCCTAGAGCTCATCCTTGACCTTAAGGCTGACCCCTGCAGCTTGACCCTGCCCTGCAAGAGAGTCCTAATCCTGGGGCCTGCCAGGATGGAATCTCAGATAACTAATCAACACGTTATCATTCTAATGTTGTCTGGACTGCCAACCAGCAAGATAGAGCCATATGAGAGAGTCAGAGCATAAGGAGGATCATGATTTAGAGAAAGTTTCAGAGATTTGTCTGCTGATGCTTCCCCCTGTGGAGTAATGTGACAGGTTTCACACAGCAGCAGATGGGAGAGGAGATGAGAGCATGAGAGGAAAGGAGAGGAGAGGAACACATTACCACCATACATCAGTCTAATGGGAGGCTGGCCAGAGGTATTACACAGCCCTGAGTAAACCTGATATGATACAAACAAGCAGCCGATCAATCCAGCTGCCATTGTTATACCATCAAGGTAAATACCCAGCCTTCTTCTCTAGGAAGAAATGAATGATCTCTATGTTTCTGTGATGCTATTAAAGAGGAAATTGGCAGACAAAGCCGAGTTGTTAAGCTGTATGCAAAGTAGACGGGGGCTCGTTTTCCAGTTTGAATAAAAAATAAAATCGCAGCAGGAGGGGATAGCGAGATCTAACTGGTGGTAAATGTTGGCCTCCTGGTGTGTGTGCAGATTGCATACTGATTGTAGTAGAGGAAGGGAGGGGATGGAGGGAGGAGTTGTTATTGAAAGTCTTGGAGTTGATTCCCCCTGGCATGGGGGAGTGTTACTGACAGTCAGAAGGTGTTATTGAAAATCCACAAAAATGCTGTTTGTCACACCCTGATCGGTTTTACCTGTCTTTGTGCTTGTCTCCACCCCCCTCCAGGTGTCGCCCATCTTCCCCTGAGCATGTATACCTGTGTTCTCTGTCTGTTGCCAGTTTGTCTTGTCTTGTCAGGTCTTACCAGCGTGCTTTCCCGTTTTCCCGTTTCTGAAGTGTTTGTTTCCTAGTTTTCCCGGTTCTGACCATTCTGCCTGCCCTGATCCCGAGCCTGCCTGCCGTCCTGTACCTGCCTGACTCTAACCTGATTACGAACCTCTGCCTGTCCTCGACCTGCCCTGTCCTCCACCTGCCCTTTAAAATAAATTATTGAGAACTGCACTTTCCGCCTCCTGTGTCTGCATCTGGGTCATATCGTACGAGTCGTGATAGTACGAACTGGCCATAACTGACCCAGCAGACTCAGACCAGCTCCACAATGCTGTCTCCCAGCAAGGAGCCACCATTGGACTCCATACCCTGGCAGAACGCCATGACCTGCGTTCGATACATTGCTGGAGCAATTCCGCCGATTCCCTACAAGGCAGCAAGCCACACCAGTAATTCCCCAAACTCTCAGCAACCCCACCACCAGCGGCACTTCTTCCCAGCGTACCACAGTGTCCCGAGAACCGCGCCTACCTCCCCCGGAGTGCTACGCTGGAGATTCTGGAACCTGCTGGGCCTTTCTCTCCCAGTTCTCCCTCATCTTCGAGCTACAGCCTTCGTCGTTCCTCTCGGACAGCTCGAGGATAGGGTTCCTCATAACGCTGATGTTCGGGAGGGCACTCGCCTGGGCTACGGGCGGTGTGGGAGCAACAGTCCGCCGTCTGCCTCAGTCTGGAGGAGTTTGTGGCGGAAGTACAGAAGGTGTTCGATTCTCCGTTGTTCGGGAGAGAGGGTGCTCGTAAACTGCTCCAGCTACATCAAGACTCCCGTAGTGTGGCAGACTACGCAGTGGAGTTTCGTTGGCGGCTGACAGTGGCAGCTGACAGGGCCTGGAACCCGGAAGCATTATTCAACATGTTCCTTCACGGATTATCGGAGGTGATCAAAGATGAGTTCACAGCCCAGGAGCTGCCCATGGACCTCGACTCCCTCATAGCCTTGACTATCTGGATTGATAGGCGGCTACGAGAACGTAGGAGGGAGAGAGAATCTGTTCCCTGTCGCCCTCGCTCACCCTCGATTCCCACAACGCCTCAGAGGAATCCTGGAAACACCCAAAGTAATTTACGAGAGAATCCAATGTCACCTGAGTGCTCACAGGAATCGCCGAGGGCGGCTACTGGGAAGGGCTCGATTGTCTCCAGATGAACGTTTACGCAGACTGAACACCAGGAGCTGTCTGTATTGCGGGACTACAGGAAATTATATTTCCACCTGTCCATTAAAAAGACCAGGCTCATCAGTAAGTACGAGTACTCTGGTGAGCCGTACGGGGATTTTCCAATCTCCCATTACTCGCACCCATCTCCATGCCACCCTGTTGTGGGGTGACCGGGCCAAATCACTCCAGGTGCTCATTGACTCTGGGGCCGATGAAAGCTTTATTGACGCTACCTTGGTGTCGGACCTGGGCATCTCCACTCGACCAGGGCACAGGCGGCAGGGCACAGGCGGCAGAGCACAGGCGGCAGGGCACAGGCGGCAGGGCACAGGCGCCAGCCCACCGACCTGGCCAACCTCTCCCGTCAACTCGTCAGAGGGCTGGATGGGCGCTCTATTGGCAGAGTCACCCGCACTATGATTCTGAACAACATATGACTATCAGGAAATCACACAGTGCATAGAGTTCGTGCTCATAGAATCTCCCCATGTACCCATGGTTTTGGGATATTCATGGCTCCAGAAGCACAATCCCCTGATTGACCTGGCTACTGGTTCTATCGTGGGTTGGAGCCCGTTCTGCCATGCTCATTGTCTTAAGTCGGTCCAGCCTGCCCCAGGATGTCTACCTGTAGGCTTGAGAGAAGCCTCGGATCTCTCCACCATTCCCGCGGAGTACCTGGACCTCCGGGAACTCTTCAACAAGGCCCACGCTACGTCTCTTCCTCCGCATCGACACTATGACTGCGCCATTGACCTTATCCCGGGGGGCTTTACTCCCTGTCGGGTCCAGAGACCAAGGCTATGGAGTACATTGAGAACTCTCTCACTGCAGGGAGTATTCATCCATTGGCCGGCGCAGGGTTCTTCTTTGAGTAGAAAACAGCCTTTAACACGGCTAGTGGATACTATGAGTACTTAGTTATACCATTCGGACTGACCAACACCCACCCGGTGTTCCAGGCCCTGGTCAACGATGTGCTCCGGTACATGCTGGACCAGTTCGTGTTTGTCTACCTCAACGACATCCTTGTCTTTCCTGTTCAGCTCAAGAACACGTCCTCGACGTCCGACAAGTCCTTCAGTGTCTCCTGGAGAACCAGCTTTTCGTTAAAGCGAAGAAGTGTGAATTCCATCGCTCCACCATCTCCTTCCTAGGATACGTCATCGCTGCAGGGTATATACAGATGGATCCCGACAAGGTGAGAGCGGTGTTGGATTGGCCTCAACCCACATCCAGAATGCAGCTGCAACGTTTCCTGGGGTTTTCTCATTTCTACCGCCGCTTCATCCGGGGCTACAGCATCCTGGCATCCCCCCTCTCAGCACTCACCTCTCCCAAGGTTCCGTTCACGTGGTCTCCAGCAGCTTACCAGGCGTTCTTGGACCTCAAACATCGATTCACTACAGCCCCCATCTTAATCCATCCGGTCATGCCCTGTCAGTTTGTGTTGTAGGTCGTAGCCTCGGATGTCGGAGTGGGGCTGTCCTGTCCCAGCGTTCTGCCCAGGACCAAAAGCTGCACCCCTGCGCTTTCCTCTCCCATCGTCTTACCCCTGCTGAGAGGAACTATGACGTTGGAAATAGAGAACTCCTCGCCGTCAAGATGGGGTTGGAGGAGTGGAGGCACTGGTTGGAGGGGATGGAACCACCATTCTTAGTGTGGACTGACTATATCTCCGCACACGCAAGTTCCTCAAATCTAGGCAGGTTCGTTGGGCCCTGGTATTCACTCAATTTCACTCTCTCCTACCGCTCGGGGTCCAAGAACATGAAGCCTGATGCACTTTCACGGTTGTATTTCCCCGCAGCTACTCCATCTGACCCCAAGACCATCCTCCCTACCTCCTGTCTACCGGCTGCAGTCGTCTGGGGTATAGAGAGCCTGGTCTGTAAGGTGCAGCATTCCCAGATGGAATCGGAGGGGGCTAACCAGTCCTGGAATGGACACATTTCTCAATATTGACCTGCCATCCAGGCTCCCATAGGCCTCTGGCTTTCGTCTTCTTCAACCACTCCCTGTTCCTCACCGCCCTTGGTCCCATATATCCCTGGACTTTGTTACTGGGCTTCCCGGCAACACTACTATCATGACGGTGGTGGATAGGTTTTCTAAAGCCGCCCATTTTATTCCCCTTCCAAAGTTAACCTCAGCCTAGGAGACGGCTCAGTTCATGGTGTAGCACGTCTTCTGGATCCATGGACTTCCGGTTGACATTGTCTCTGATCGTGGTCCCCAGTTCTTGTCCTGGTTCTGGAAGGCGTTCTGCACCATCATTGGGTCGTCAGCCAGCCTGTCCTCTGGTCTCCACCCCTAATCTAACAGCCAATCGGAGCAAGCCAATCAGGACCTGGAGACGGCCCTTTGTTGCCTCGTCTCCGCCAACCCCACCACCTGGAGCCAGCAACTCATGTGGGTGGAAAACGCCCATAACACCCTTCCCTGCTCGGCCACTGGTCTCTCGCCCTTCGAGTGTTCCTTGGGATATCATCCCCCACTCTTCCCTGAGCAAGAAGTCAGCATACCCTCTGCCCAGATGTGCTGCTATTTTTGAAGACCACATCCAGGTATCGTGACAAGCGGATTGCCACCAGATCCCTGCTTCCCGCTATCGGCATGGGCAGAGGGTATGGCTGTCCACTCGGGACCTGCTCCTCTTGGTGGAGTCCCGTAAACTTTACCCCTGTTTCATCATCAGTGGAGATTCCCTTTCCCCATCTCTAAAATCCTTAGCCCCTTTGCTTTTCATCTTCTGTTGCCCCACACCCTCGGTATCCATCCTATGTTTCATGTGTCCAAGATAAAACCTGTGTCTCACTGTACTTTGTCTTTTGTACTATCGCCTCCTATGTCTGCATCTGGGTCATATCCTGAGTCGTGATACTGTTCCCTGAAGGAGGGAAACGAGGTACAAGACAGCTATGGGGAGTTTGCTCATCAGCGCCCTCTACTGAATAACATTAGAATCACGCATGTCAAGAGCAATGACTGGTGGGAAGTCAATGACCTGAGAACGAGGGCCCCACCCTGGATAGCAGAACCGCTCCCGTGGTGAGGCGCCCGGAGCGAGTGAAAGTGTGCACCACTCCACAGGAGTAGAGAGCGATTCAAGGATAAGAGGGGGCAAGAGGGGATATAACTCAACCCATGGGGGTCCGCAGCAACAACAGCCACAGGTCCCTCCACCGAGCTAAAGCACATAGGCATGACAGGGACACCCAGAGTGACCGGTTTAGGTGGCGCGATGCGTCCATGTGTGAGTCTTTCGCTCACTACTGGAAAGGTCGCATGAGCAACAGCCTGGGGGGAAACACAGCCATCATAGAAGCCATCATCTCTTATAGGCGCAGGCACTGGCGAAAACCTATCTGAAATTGGACCAAGCAAAGCCAGAAACTGGCCTCCCTCTGCAGGGACAAGAATGCACGATTCTCGACTGAGTCTAAAAGGAATGTGCTGAGATGGAGTCAAATAGCTCTTCTCTTGATTCACTATGAAACCCAGAGACTGAACATGGGAAACCAGCATGGGTGTGTGTTACACCACCTGCTCCCTCGACTCCGCTACCACCAGCCAATCATGCAGGTAGTCCAATATCCTGAGCCCCAGACACCACAGAGGTGCCAAACCCGCCTCCACAACTTTGGTGAAAGTGTGAGGCAAGAGTGAAAGCCTGAAAGGGAGGTCCATCAACTTGTAGACCACAGCCTTGAAATGGAACTTCAGGAACTTCCTGTGAATGGAATATATGGCCACAAGAAAGTATGTGTTTAACAATGTTTTAATATAAGAGCTGATGTTTGCCCTGTCCACTCTGGGTTTGTGGCCTTTATTAGGTATTTTTTTAACTAGTCGAGTCAGTTAAGAACAAATTCTTATTTAAAATGACGGCCTATCTGGGATTAAAAATATTTTTTAAAATAAAAATATAGGACAAAATACACATCACGATAAGAGAGACACCACAACACTACATAAAGAGAGACCTAAAACAACAACATAGCATGGCAGCAACATATGAAAACATAGCATGGTAGCAAAACAACATGACAACATGGTAGCAACACAACATGGCAGCAGCACAACATGGTAGCAGAAAGATTTAGGGAGTCCCATTGCTTTAAGACTTTGTCAGGTGGTTTAAGCATGTCCCAGTTTAGGTCACCTAGCAGGACAAATTCAGACTTAGTGTAAGGGGCCAGGAGAGAGCTTAGGGCATTTAGGGTACAGGCCGGTGCTGATGGTGGCCGATAGCACCCAGCAACAGTCAACAAAGAGTTATTTGAAAGTTTAATGTGTAAAACCAGCAAATTTAATTGTTTGGGGACAGACTTGGTCGAGACAACTGAAGGTGTTCCTTGGTAACGATTACCACTCCACCACCTTTGGAAGATCTGTCTTGCCGAAAAAGGTTATAACCAGAAAGGTTAACATCAGTGTTCAAAAGACTCTTTCTTAACCATGTTTCAGTAATGACCAACACATCTGGATTGGAGCTGTGAAGCTACACTTTCAATTGATCAATTTTAGGTAATAAGCAGAAAACCCAGGCTTTTACGAGAGTGAAGTGAAGCAGATATCAGGGCACAAGTCAGAATTGGGGCTAGCAGTGACATACCCCAATTTGCAGTGCCACTTGGAGGTAGTTGTCACAGCAAACATCTGGGGAGGGGGGCAAGGGGAGACCCCAGCCGGTGCCACCTCCCCTTTCACTGCGCTATGTGCGCGGGGGTTGCACACATTAAGAATAAACCCAGGGAAAAAACGTTATCATGGAGGTGATCATGCCCACCAGTCATAGGTACCGGTGACACCGCACCTTGTAACCCAGCTAGAAAAGGGACAAACAGCTCTGAAAAACAGACCCCATCTGTGATAACAGACAGGGCCATTCGTAATTAAATCTAATTCCCAGGAACAAAACGCGTTGAGCAGGAGACAGACATCTCATCTTGGAGTTCATATGAACCACAGAGACTGTGTGTGGGATAAAAGCATGATTGCCAATCACCTACCGAGTCCATAACCTATATCACTAAGTACCTCATAGGGACCAGAGGGAGGACCCAGCAATGAATCCCAGTAATAAGACACCTATGGAAAGGGGTACCCCCTTGTGGTTAGCGAGCACCTGGGGAGCACGTTGTGCTTCCGTGATACTGTATAGCCCACCATAGCCTGGCCCTTTTATAAGCACAGACAGAGGCACTGTTGTCACAGTATGCTAGCCGACGTCCAACATGCAGCTTATCAGTCTTGCTACCTGGCATTATCCCCGCAGGCTAGCACTAGCCGCAGTACAGTCAACTAGAATAACCAATTGACTGAACGCTTCATATGCTAAATGAGAGAGCTACACAAACCCATGAAATTATCAGTGGCAGTACGCTAGCTAACTGGCCTTAATGAGTTAGCTATACAGCGCTGTTTAACTAGCCTGATCCCGTCCACATAAGAGACAATCGTCGACCAAGTCTGGGAAGAGAGGTAAACGGCGCTTGACTGAGGCAGGGCACAGACGGCAGGGCACAGACGGCAGGGCACAGGCGGCAGGGCACAGACGGCAGGTCACAGGCGGCAGGGCACAGACGGCAGGGCACAGGCGGCAGGGCACAGACGGCCAGGGCCCAGGCAACCAGGCCGGCAGGGGCCACAGACCGGCAGGGCACAGACGCCGCAAGGGCACAGGCCGGCAGGCACAGACACGCAGGGGGAAGCGAGTCGCGCCACAGGGCACAGACGGCAGGGGACAGGCGGCAGGGCACAGACGGCAGGGCACAGGCGGCAGGGCACAGACGGCAGGGCACAGACGGCAGGGGACAGGCGGCAGGGCACAGACGGCAGGGCACAGGCGGCAGGGCACAGACGGCAGGGCACAGGCGGCAGGGCACAGACGGCAGGGCACAGGGCATGCCCACCGACCTGGCCAACCTCTCCCGTCAAGTCGCCTCCCTTAGCCAGTGACAGAGTGCACAGCAACCAGGTTGAGCCAGGGCAACATTTGTATGCCTCAGCCCGACAAGACACTTGATCCGACCAAATTCAAACTCACGAAACCGGTTATCGAGCTTTAACACACAACATCCAGAAGGATGAGCATGCACTCCTTAAGTGGGATAGTTAAGTTGGAGCAAAGCCTGATAGATTTAGTGTAAATTGTTTTTTAATGCGTGAAATTGTTCCGCTCAAGGTGAAGAACATTGAAGGAATGAGTGCTCTGGCCTTGTCAGATGTGATTCTAATGTTCTTCAGTAGAGAACGCTAGCGCAAACTCCCCATAGCTGTGTTGTAACGAGTTGACTGACTGAAACGGAACCACAGAGTGTTTTATATCCTCATGAAGGGATGTAGTCTAAAGTTATAGAGCGTATTTTACTGTATTACTAACCATAGCCCAAATAAGACGGCCCTCCCATACCGCTCTTAGCTGCAGCAAACAAACAAACAAACAAAAAACACACAAACAGCCAAACACACACACACACTATGCCTACTCACTATGCGGCTGAGTCATTGAGCTGGTATTCTCTGGAGCGTGTGAAGCAGCTCTGCACCCCGCTGTCGGACCACAGGCGACGGATCACTTTGGACAGGTCATCGGGCAGGATGCCCTGCTCCTCAGCAGCAGCCGACAGGGCAAAGAGCTGGCGGGCGTCATCCTGCAGGGGTGGGAGCGGACAGGAGAGGGCCATTATGGCCAGAGCTAGGAGGCTGCAGGTCAGACATACCACAGGACTACAGAACAGTCATTGCCACAGACATCACAGAGAGTGAGGGCTTATGTTTAGATCTCAGGAGGGAGAACCCACATTATCAACAAGCAAACACATCTGCTGGGATGAGGCAAGATCTGATCATAAATAGTTAACAAGACACAATGATTGAGTGACTCAGATTAAGCTAATAAATATTGGTGTGTTTTGACAGGTGGCCAATGGCCCAAGGTCAATTGTGCCACAGTTTAAATACGTAGCTTTATATATTGTTATGTCATCACTGGGGACCTGTCATAACCAGAGGCCAGGCAATCTCCACTGTGTGTATGGCTAATTTGGGAGATATATTAGTGTCTGGCTGATAAATAATCCACTGTTGTAATAAAGTGTGACAGTGGCAGCTAGTGGCAGGCAGGAGATAGATATATTTCCTCTGGGTGTTTCTCCCACTACCTTCTGTCCTGTAAATAGACAGGAATTAATGGGATGATGGTGATGATGACAACAGAAGTCTGTCGCCAATGTGAAGGGGTCAAAGTCACGACATTAAATAGTTCAGAGTTATGGCCACACATATCTCTCCTATTGTCCAGCTAATGAGTGAGAGGGCTAGCAAGTCAGTAAGCTCTGTACCCACCCAGCTACCGTGGAATCCCTACCTAGTCAGGCATTCATCTCTCTATAGTGAGATGAACACCTGTCTAGGCTCAGAGAGCCAGCCACCTCCATAACCATAGACTCAGCAGAACAGACTGATGAACACCTCCACATACTGTACACTGTACATCTCTCCAACCACATACACATACAGTATGCAGATCTGCTGTGTCACCTGTGTTTCCATACTAGCAAATTAGCTAAACTCAAAGTGGATAATCAATCAATTTGGTGAAGTGGACCAAAATTGCCATAAATATACAGTTCAATTTAAGACTGGGAGTGAAGCAATGTTATTACAGTAAACTAAAACTGAAACTAAACTGAAAACTGAATAGTTTTTTCATGATTAGTTAACTGAAATAAAATAATGAACAGACTTGTTTGAAAAACTAAAACTATACTGAAACTCAGCGGCGTGGAACTAGTTTTACACGGAGTTACATTATTTTCCAGAGAGTCCCGAGTTGATTATCCCTTTTATACCAAGGCTATAATTGAAAACATTTCCGCAAGAAATGTAGAAATGTGTTCAACATCCACTGAAGTAGCTAGCAAGTTTACCAAATTAACCAAATTGAACCAAATTGAACAATGCCAATAATGTTTTCAATTCGACTTTGGCTTTCAAAAGCAGCTCAAACATAGAACATGTAAGAATGAACTTCATAGTCATTGAATAATACTGTACATTATAGGGAATCATAAAACTGGTTGTTTGGATCCTGGATGCTGATTGGACAAGCAGCGTTCCAAGCCGTGCTGTATTGGCCTTCACAGACACACATATGCCTGCTAACAGTTCCATCTGAAAATTATCACTGCGCCCCCATAACAATATCATGTTCATGTCCGAATCATCTCTTGTATTTATCTAAACTCGCACATTATTTCCCTTTGCTTCCAGTCTAGCATTTCGTTTGGTACAGCGGGTGTTAATATAAGCATCACTGTCTGCCTGATCTCTGTATCATAGACGCCTTTCTGTGTTTACAAACATTGTCGCAAGAGGGCGATGCGTGCAAATTGGTGGCAGAAAAAGGGGGGTTCAAATATGGAACACCAGCAAAAAAAAAGCCTCTATTTACATGTTTCTTATGAGTGCATTTCACACTACTTTTGGATTACAATTGAAAGTTTGTGTTATCATCACAAATCAACTGCATTATTCTTAAAAAACACTTCAACCAGTAAAATGGCTCTTTGGCTAGCTTTTGTTACAGCCTATATCAATGAGCGTTAGCATTATAGCTAACAACTGCTGCATCCCAAATAGTTATTTTGCAAAGATCACATCCAAATATAATCTTAGCGAATATTCAGGCAAGAATCAAAACGTCATTGTAAGCATATGAGAACCCCAAAAAGTTATTTTGTAATAAAACGTAAATCTAGGCAATGTTGAATGGGCAGATGGCGATGGCTTTCTTACTGCTGCAAAAGAGTTGCACGCATCTGTGCATTACGTCAGTGTGTCGTGTACTGGAAAGGGGTCTATACATAGAGGGTGAACAGTGCCCAGACGAGACGAGACAACTTTTTCTGAGCTAGGCGAAATCACACCGTCATTATCATGGACATATCCAAGTAAATGCCAAATGAAAAAAGCTCACCAAACAACATTGCAGCTATAGCGTACTGCCATTCCAGGTTCAATGACTGAATTAACTGACGTTTTTTAGCTAGCTAGCAAATGTGAAGAACGTTATCGAGCCTGCAAAGCAACCATTTTGTTGGGAACGGTTGACCACTCCTTTTGCATAGCTATGCAACTATGCAAAAATAATTAACGACTGGGTCTGTAGCAACATGACTAAAATAACTAACAACCAGATTTTTGTCCGGACTATATCTTTTGGTGGAAGAATGACATTGTATAAATTTTCTTATCAAAATAACACTAATGAAAATATGTATCGTAAATCATTGTTATTTTAATATGTTGGTAACAGTTTTATAAAAGCAATAAGGCATGCAAGGCAGTGCTGGGGCTCCCGAGTGTCGCAGCGGTCTCAGTGCTAGAGGCGTCACTACAGACCCAGATTCGATTTGAGGCTGTATCACAACCTGCCGTGATTGGGAGTCCCATAGGGTGGTGCACAATTGTCCCAGCATCGTCCGGGTTAGGGTTTGGCCAGGGTAGGCCCTCATTGTAAATAAGAATTTGTTCTTAACCGACTTGCCTAGTTAAATAAAGGTTAAATAAAATTTTAATAAATAAAAGTATCATGAATACAGTCACAGGTAAAATGCGTGAGGCCGAACAACGGCATTTACTTCAGACTGTCACGTTCTGACCATAGTTCTTTTGTGTTTTCGTTGTTTTAGTGTTGGTCAGGACGTGAGCTGAGTGGGCATTCTATGTTGTGTGTCTAGTTTTCCTGTTTCTGTGTTTGGCCTGATATGGTTCCCAATCAGAGGCAGGTGTTAGTCATTTGTCTCTGATTGGGAGCCATATTTAGGTAGCCTGTTTTGTGTTGTGTTTTGTGGGTGGTTGTCTTCTGTCTTTGTGTCTATGCACCAGATAGGACTGTTTCGGTTTTTCACATTTATTGTTTTGTAGTTTGTAGTGTTCACGTTTTTGTCATTATTAAAACATGATAAACACTAACCACGCTGCGCTTTGGTCCGATCCCTGCTACACCTCCTCTTCAGACGAAGAGGAGGACATCTGCCGTTACACAGACTGTATTCACGATGCAGCACTGCCTCTTGTGTCTTACTGTTTAAATAATTGACGCTATAGAATGCCCTTCAATCCAAACAAAAACAAATATTCAACATGCCATGGAATAAAATAAACTATCATGAATTACTATATGTTCACTTTTTAGTTTTTTTGTTGTTGGGGGGGGAAAAATCGAATGGGGTTTTCCAGCTTTTTTTCTAATGGGCTGTTCAAGCTTCTGAATCTAGCACGTCACATTGAGATTGACTTTATACTTTAAAGGTAGACTCAGCGAGATGACGTTGCCACGAGCAGCACCACAGATATTGGGAGCGTTTGAGTGGTAAGGCTAAAGCAGCCGACAGTAGACTAAAGTCGAGGAGTGAAGTCGGGAGAGGTGCATCTGTGACACCCGAAAGTGGCAAGAAGTGACATCCTCAAAAACACCAAAACTATACAACACATTCATGGCTACTACCCTCCCACGCATAGGCTACTTTATGTCCCTAACACTAACACTAAAACTGAAAATAAATCATATAAAAACGTATTAGAAATGTTTTAATAAAACCTAAATTAAACTAGTAAAGTCGATCTGAAAACAAACTGAAACTAAACTGAATTTCAAATCAAATCTTAAAACGAATAGAAATAAAAATGAATATAAAAACACAAAACTACAGTTTAATAGCCTCGGAGTGCAGTTCACAGAGGATTTTTGGCCTGTGTTTTGGGCATCTTTCTCTGATATGAAATGGCAAAGCAAATGAAATGAAATAACACAGCATATGGAGGCAAGATTTCCTCTCTGGGCACTGGGCTTAGGATGACTCACTGAGCCAATTCTGGGCACAAGTATGTGTGTGTGTGTGTGTATGCACACAAGTGTGTGTGTGTCCATGCACTGTTCTCTGTGTGTTCTTGTGCATCACTGTCTATACGTAAATGTTGTCTGAATGTACTGTATGAGAGCATGTTTGTGGCAGCCGGTGCACTAATTGCCTGCATAGGAGACAGAGTAAGTATCATTAGGTCCAACGACACACTGTATGAAGGATGGTCTGAAAACACAGAGGAGCGTACCCATCCATCCTCCCTTAAAAACCAAGGCAGACTCTCTAGTCATCCCTGTTAGACCCTCCCCTCAGGCCATGTGAAGACTAGAGTACAGTTATAAAGCACGTCCACGCATCCTACAGCTACAGACTCAAGACTGAAGCCCTCTAATATATACGGTCATACACTGGAGCTTGCTCTCTTTGAGAAACACACTGACAGTTTGTTCACAGGCTGAGCCCTCTGCATGGTAGCACTGGACTGGATTTGCTCTTACTGCTGACTCATTGGGTGTGACAGGTGAGACCTCCGAAGCTGTGTGTGAGTGTGTGTGTGTATGGGTCTGTAAATAAGAAGAAAGACTTGAAGATGGGTTGGGAATTAAGCCTTCCTTATCAGCCTGAGGTAGTCATTGTTTGATGTTGATGAACAGCAAACTCCCCAAGTTTCCAGATACATCGATGAAGTAAAAAAGATCAAACTGAAGCAAACTACTTCTATCCAGCATTGTCTGGGCTGCATGATGCATTTGCAGGTAGCAGCATCAGGGTCATTCCACGAAATGAGGTTCTTCTGCATCCCTTTGATATTTTAAGTTGACATTGTGCACAAATATTTAATTTGAAAAGCCTGTTATAGTAAATGAATTGCCCTTTAATATAGACCACATGGAAAACTCTATATACACTACATGGTCAAAAGTATGTGGATACCTGCTTGTCGAACATCTAATTTCAAAATCATGGGTATTAATATGGAGTTGGTCCCCATTTGCTGCTATAACAGCCTCCACTCTTCTGGGAAGGCTTTCCACTCGATATTGGAACATTGCTGCGGGGACTTGCTTCCATTCATCCACAAAAGCATTAGTGAGGTCGGGCACTGATGTTGGGAAATTACGCCTGGCTTGAAGTCGGCGTTCCAATTCATCCAAAAAGTGTTTGATGGGGTTGAGGTCAGAGCTCTGTGCAGGCCAGTCAAGTTCTTACACACCGATCTCGACAAAACATTTCTGTATGGACCTCACTTTGTGCACGGGGGCATTGTTATGCTGAAACAAAAAAAGGCCTTCCCCAAACTGTTGCCACTTTAGTTGGAAGCACAAAATCATCTAGAATGTCATTGTATGCTGTAATGTTAAGATTTCCCTTCACTGGAACTAAGGGGCTGAGCCCAAACCATAAAAAATAGCCCCAGACCATTATTCCTCCTCCACCAAACTTTACAGTTGGCACTATGAATTGCATAAAGTAGCATTCTCCTGGCATCTGCCAAACCCAGATTAGTTCGTCGGACTGCCAGATGGTAAAGAGTGACTCATCACTCCAGAGTCCAATGGCAGCGAGCTTTATGCCAGCCGACCCTTGGCATTGCGCATGGTGATCTTAGGCTTGTGCGTGGCTGCTCGGCCATGGAAACCCATTTCATGAAGCTCCAGATTAACAGTTTTTGTGCTGACGTTGCTTCCAGAAGCAGTTTGGAACTCGGTAATGAGTGTTACTCCTAGACGTTTCCACTTCACAATAACAGCACTTACAGTTGCCCGGGGCAGCAGGGCAGAAATTTGACAAACTTACTTGTTGGAAAGGTGGCATCCTATGATAGTGGCTTGTTGAAAGTCACTGAGCTCTTCAGTACGGGCCATTCTACTTTCAATGTCTGTCTATGGAGATTGCATGGTTGTGTGCTCAATTGTATACACTTGTCAGCAACAGGTGTGGCTGAAATAGCCAAATCCACTAACATGAATTGGTGGCCACATACTTTTGGCCATGTAGTGTATAACCAATTCATCCTTTGGCCGCCTCTCCTTACAGTTCTCTGCTGCCAATGACTGGAACGAACTACAAAAATCTCTGAAACTGGAAACACTTATCTCCCTCACTAGCTTTTAAGCACCAGCTGTCAGAGCAGCTCACAGATTACTGCACCTGTACATAGCCCATCTATAATTTAGCCCAAACAACTACCTCTTCCCCTACTGTATTTATTTATTTATTCATTTTGCTCCTTTGCACCCCATTATTTCTATTTCTACTTTGCACATTCTTCCACTGCAAATCTACCATTCCAGTGTTTTACTTGCTATATTGTATTTACTTCGCCACAATGGCATTTTTTGCCTTTACCTCCCTTATCTCATCTCATTTGCTCACATTGTATATAGACTTATTTGTGTACTGTATTATTGACTGTATGTTTGTTTTACTCCATGTGTAACTCTGTGTTGTTGTATGTGTCGAACTGCTTTGCTTTATCTTGGCCAGGTCGCAATTTTAAATGAGAACTTGTTCTCAACTTGCCTACCTGGTTAAATAAAGGTTAAAAAAAATAAAAAAATAAAAAATAAAGACAAATTTCAGCATTTTGACCTCGTCCCTCTGTGCAACCTCTGTGACTTCTGGGAAGATTTTAACCCACTTAATCCCAACATTTTCACCATCATTGTAAAGCCCTAGTTATTTTGTTGCTTTGACAAAGTCATTTCTAAAGATTATTATTTATTTAATGTGATTAGTGATTCATTTCATTAAAGTAGAAAGAACAACATGTCCCGAATTTTTTAGGTCAACCCTGTTACGTGAACTGAACTCTAGTTTTAATACGGTGAAACTGTTCCTTTTTAAATATTTTTTTCAAAAGAAAGATGAACATCTAATAGTCAAATCCTAAAATGTAAAAGCAGGTGAACTGGTTCTACTCTTATAGGCAATTGTCTGCTGTTTTGTGGTGGAAAACTGAGCGAGTCGAGCATAACACTGTTACCCATTGATAGAAAGGCTAGAAATGTTTTAACAAATAAACCATTTTTGCACAAAACAAACTTCCGTTCCCCCTGTTACAAGGGGATTTATAGATGATTTAAGATGAAGTCATCAACCCTGTTACAGTCAACCCTGTTACTTTATTTGGCACTTAATAGGCATTATAGTATTTTTATTTATTTAACCTCTTGAGATTTTTTTTTTCTTACACGATTCAAAAGGCAACTAATTGGTGGAACAACCCAGCAGCTGTCACGTTCTGACCATAGTTCTTGTGTGTTGTGCTTGTTTTAGTGTTGGTCAGGACGTGAGCTGGGTGGGCATTCTATGTTGTGTGTCTTGTTTGTCCGTTTCTATGTTTGGCCTAATATGGTTCTCAATCAGAGGCAGATGTTTTGTGTCGTCTCTGATTGGGGGGAATCATATATAGGTGGCTTGTTTTGTGTTGGGGTTTGTGGGTGGTTGTTTCCTGTCTTTGTGTTTTCGCTGCACCAGATAGGGCTGTATCGGTTTGCCACATTTTGTTATTTTGTATCGTTGTAAGTGTTCACTGTTTTGTTTTATTAAACATGTTGAGCACTGGCTACTCTGCGTGTTGGTCCGATCCCTGTTACACCCTCTCTTCTCGTGAAGAGGAGGAAGGCTGCCGTTACAGCAGCAGCATTGTTTTTTGAGGTGCACAGTGTTTACACACTGCTAAGGAAATCTGCTCGTGAAATGTGTCCTGCCAGCAGTTTTAAATAAACCCCTTCCAATAAACAGCTCAGTCCGAGTGCCACCTTTTCCTTTTTCAGCACACTTCATGTTTCTTCATTATCAAGCCTGCATGGCCCCCATGGAGGCAGGAAAATCCACTCACAGCCTCAAACTCCTCTCTCCCACTCACTCTCTAAACCTCCTCATTCTCTCTCTCCATCTCCCTGAGCACTGTGGTTGGTGTGTGTGTGTGTGTGTGTGTGTGTGTGTGTGTGTGTGTGTGTGTGTGTGTGTGTGTGTGTGTGTGTGTGTGTGTGTGGTGTGTGTGTGTGTGTGTGTGTTGTGTGTGTTTGCAACCGTGCACAAGACATCCATTAATAGTTGTCCATTGTCAAGGCAATTCTAACTAATAAAATGCTAAATCAACCAAAGCAATGTTGAATGTTGGAATTTAGAATATTTGGTTGATAAGAGCAGCAGCGTTGATTTGAAACCCATTCTATTTCTTTGCTATGGCGATTCAATTCAATATACTTACAGTACCAGTCAAAAGTTTGGGCACACTTACTCGTTCAATTTTCTTTATTTTTACTATTTTCTACATTGCAGAATAATAGTGAAGACATAAAAACTATGAAATAACACATATGTAATCATGTAGTAACCAAAAAAGTGTTAAGCAAATCAAAATATATTTTAGATTCTTCAAAGTAGCCACCCTTTGCCTTGATGACAGCTTTGCACACTCTTGGCATTCTCTCAACCAACTTCACCTGGAATGCGTTTCCAACAAGGAGTTCCCACATATGCTGAGCACTTGTTGGCTGCTTTTCCTTCACTCTGCGGTCCAACTCATCCTAAACCACTTCAATTAGGTTGAGGTCGGGTGATTGTGGAGGCCAGGTCATCTGATCCAGCACTCCATCACTCTCCTACTTGGTCAAATAGCCCTTACAAAGCCTGGAGGTGTGTTGGGTCATTGTCCTGTTGAAAAACAAATGATATTCCCACTATGCGCAAACCAGATGAGATGCGCATCGCTGAAGAATGCTGTGGTAGCCATGTTGGTTGAGTGTGCCTTGAATTCTAAATAAATCACAGACAGTGTCACCAGAAAAGCACCCCCACACATCACACCTCCTCCTCCATGCTTCACGGTGGGAACCACACATGCTGAGATCATCCATTCACCTACTCTGCGTCTCACAAAGACACGGCGGTTGGAACCAAAAATCTCACATTTGGACTCATCAGACCAAAGGACATATTTCCACCGGTCTAACATCCATTGCTCATGTTTATTGGCCCAAGCAAGTCTCTTCTTATTATTGGTGTCTTTTAGTAGTGGTTTCTTTGCAGCAATTCAACCATGAAGGCCTGATTCACAGTCTCCTCTGAACAGTTTATGTTGAGATGTGTCTGTTACTTGAACTCTGTGAAGCATTTATTTGGGCTGCAATCTGAGGTGCAGTTAACTCTAATGAAGTTATCCTCTGCAGCAGAGGTAACTCTGGGTCTGACTTTCCTTTGGCGTACCTCATGAGAAACAGTTTCATCATAGCGCTTGATGCTTTTTGCGACTGCACTTGAAGAAGTTCATGAAAGCTTCCGGATTGACTGACCTTCATGTCTTAAAGTAATGATGGACTGTCGTTTCTCTTTGCTTAGCTGTCATCCAGGCAAAGGTTGGCTACTTTGAAGAATCTCAAATATAAAATAAATGTTGATTTGTTTAACACTTTCTTGGTGATTCCATATGTGTTATTTCATAGTTTTGTATTATTATTCAACAATGTAGTAAAAATTGAGAAAAACCCTTGAATGAGTAGGTGTGTTCAAACTTTTGACTGGTACTGTACATTTGAATATGATGATATCACAATTGAAAAGAGTAACTTTACTTAAGTAAAGTTGAGGGCCGGAAAACCGTGCCAATATATCCTCCAAACACCGGCTTTGACGGAATTATCACTTTTATACAACGGTTTAGCAACATTTTCAAATAATGATTGACATATTTGCATAAAAACTTTATTTTGTGAATTTATTCATACTATTTCATCCTTCCACATGATATAGTCCCGACACAAACAGTTGCTAACTTTTTTTGTTCTGTATCAATGGACGTTCGTTCTAAATGTTCAATTGCCATACTGGCTGGCAACCTTCTTATTCCTTGCTTGCTACTGTAGCTAGCCAACTACGGCTAACCTTTCAGGCACGTCAAACAGTGCAGCCAGAATAACAGTAAAGAAGCTGCGTTTGCGTTTGTTTAAGATGTTTTCTAGTGACATTTATTTAGATACATCCATAAAAATGAGCTAATGATGTACAATTTGGCCTGACATAGACAATGTGCTCTCTCGTCAGGACAATGTTGTTCAGAGGAACTAGCCAACAACACAGCTAAAATAATCACTTCAAACTGAAGCTGGAAAGACTGCAAACTAGCTGCATTTGGTAAAAAAAATATATATATTTTTTTCAAATAACACACTTATTTATCTATCTATATCTTTATATATATGGGATCTATACAGGATCCAGCTCCTGTGGAATCAACTCAGTCACCTGGGGAAATGTTCTCATGGAAAGTTGCAAGACCTTCGTGTGCTCATTAATGGGGGGCCAGACTGAAGGGTGGGGTATGTCAATGGTTGCATGATGGTACACACAATTTCCTATTGGCTGTTCTTTTCAAACTATCTTAGTACATGAAATGGCTCCTTGGATCGAGCATGGGATTATGGATGACAGTGACTAACCTTGTCTTTAAGGCCCAGGACATGGTAACTCAAGAGCTCTAGTGGATGTGTAGAGGCAAAGCTGGACGTCTTCTCTAATTATCTGACTGCAGAAACAGAGGAGCATAAAAAACATGCCCAAATGTGTGTTTGTGTGTGGGTCTTACCTCTCTGGCGGCTTCTGTGTAGTCAATCTTGAGATTGCCCATGGCCTTGATGATAGCCATGATGGACTGGATGGTGTTGCTGTAGACCACAGCTATGTACTGCTTACACTCATCTTCTGAGTAGCCATCCTCATGGATGATCCTGATCGGGAAGGAAAACAAACCTGAGCATTCTTCTGATGGACACCTACACCACCCGATGTCACAGGAAGGCCATAAAGATCATCAAGGACAACAACCACCCGAGCCACTGCCTGTTCACCCCGCTATCATCCAGAAGGCGAGGTCAGTATAGGTGCATCAAAGCAGGGACCGAGAGACTGAAAAACAGCTTCTATCTCAAGGCCATCAGACTGTTAAACAGCCACCACTAACATTTAGTGGCGCTGCCAACATACTGACTCAACTCCAGCCACTTTAATAATGGGAATTGATGGAAATTATGTAAAAATGTATCACCAGCCACTTTAAACAATTCCACTTAATATAATGTTTACATACCCTACATTACTCATCTCATATGTATATGTATATACTGTACTCTATATCATCTACTGCATCTTGCCATCTTTATGTAATACATGTATCACTAGCCACTTTAAACTATGCCACTTTATGTTTACATACCCTACATTACTCATCTCATATGTATGTACTCTACTACATCTACTGCATCTTGCCTATGCCGTTCTGTACCATCCCTCATTCATATATCTTTATGTAATATTCTTATCCCTTACACTTGTGTGTATAAGGTAGTAGTTGTGGAATTGTTAGGTTAGATTACTTGTTGGTTATTACTGCATTGTCGGAACTAGAAGCACAAGCATCGCTACACTCGCATTAACATCTGCTAACCATGTGTATGTGACAAATAAAATTTGATTTGGATTTGATTTGATGTCACTCAAGTCAGGAACAGTGTTGGGGATAATGTGTTACGATGACAATGACATCAGTGATGCTGACAGTGTGGCGTATTGACAACTCTTTAGGTGCTAACAGGAACGTTCATGTTCATCTGTTCTGTTGTGTCGTCAGCACATGTTAAGGGTGAGCACTGATGCTTTTGTAGCCGGTCCAACTCAAGGTGTCATAAAACATTTTTTTTTATAATGCACCCCCCCAACATTAACAATAGTTTCCCATGACCCTCCCCCTGTACTGTAAAACGTATTTAACACCCTCTCCCCTCATAGAATTAACTCAAAATAATGTTTACGAGGACAAATAATAATAACTTTAGCAACCCTGTGTTTATAAATGTTGATATTGACTTTGTCACTTCAGTATGCTTTTGTGGCACAGTCGATCCCACGCAGGGCTACGGGCCAGAAGTTTGATGGTTCGCCGACCACCATAGACAAACTCACTCATCCTGCCTGTTTCATTACACTACCACCAATGATCAGCTAGTGGGAAATCTGATATTCTACATTTTGATGCCATATTTCTAATTATATAGAATATATGCAACACATTTTCCACCAACAGGTTTCTCTGCCAATGCACCACATAACCAATTAACAAAGCATACTGACGTAGGCACTTCATTATCATGTTCAACACCGCAATAATAGACAAAAATGCTGGTTGGAGGATTCCGGATATCCTCCTTATTCCATCTTGGTTCCCATGAACCGAATAAAAAATACAAGTTAAATGGGTTTGCATCGCATTTTCAACTCTAGGCCTACTGATGGTTTTGTCACAATTTGTTTTACATATACACTTGAAGTCGAAAGTTTACATACACTTAGGTTGGAGTCATTAAAACTCGTTTTTCAACCACTCCACAAATTTCTTGTTAACAAACTATAGTTTTGGAAAGTCGGTTAGGACATCTACTTTGTGCATGACACAAGTCATTTTTCCAACAATTGTTTACAGAACTGAAAAAGCATGTGCGAGCAAGGAGGCCTACAAACCTGACTCAGTTACACCAGCTCTGTCAGGTGGAATGGGCCAAAATGCACCCGACTTATTGTGGGAAGTTTGTGGAAGGCTACCCGAAACATTTGACCCAAGTTAAACACATTAAAGGCAATGCTACCAAATACTAATTGAGTGTATGTAAACTTCTGACCCACTGGGAATGTGATGAAATAAATAAAAGCTGAAATAAATCATTCTCTCTTCTATTATTCTGACATTTCACATTCTTAAAATAAAGTGGTGATCTTAACTGACCTAAGACAGGGAATTTTTACTAGGATTAAATGTCAGGAATTGTAAAAACTGAGTTTAAATGTACTTGGCTAAGGTGTACGTAAACTTCTGACTTCAACTGTATATACAGTATATAATATAAATATATATATAACAAAAACATAAATGCAACATGTAAAGTATTTGTCTCTTGTTTCATGAGCTGAAATAAAAGAACAAAGAAAGTTTCCATACGCACAAAAAGCGTATTTCTCTCAAATGTTGTGCACGAATGTGTTACATTTACATTTAAGTCATTTAGCAGACGCTCTTATCCAGAGCGACTTACAAATTGGTGCATTACCTTATGATATCCAGTGGAACAACCACTTTACAATAGTGCATCTAACTCATTTAAGGGGGAGGGGGGGGGTTAGGAGGATTACTTTATCCTATCCTAGGTATTCCTTAAAGAGGTGGGGTTTCAGGGTGTCTCCGGAAGGTGGTGATTGACTCCGCTGACCTGGCGTCTGAGGGAGTTTGTTCCACCATTGGGTGCCAGAGCAGCGAACAGTTTTGACTGGGCTGAGCGGGAACTGTACTTCCTCAGAGGTAGGGAGGCGAGCAGGCCAGAGGTGGATGAACGCAGTGCCCTTGTTTGGGTGTAGGGCCTGATCAGAGCCTGAAGGTACGGAGGTGCCGTTCCCCTCACAGCCCGTAGGCAAGCCCATGGTCTTGAGCAGATGCGAGCTTCAACTGGAAGCCAGTGGAGAGAGCGGAGGAGCGGGGTGACGTGAGAACTTGGGAAGTTGAACACCAGACGGGCTGCGCGTTCTGGATGAGTTGTAGGGGTTTAATGGCACAGGCAGGGAGCCCAGCCAACAGCGAGTTGCAGTAATCCAGACGGGAGATGACAAGTCCTGGATTAGGACCTGCGCCGCTTCCTGTGTGAGGCAGGGTCGTACTCTGCGAATGTTGTAGAGCATGAACCTACAGGAACGGGTCACCGCCTTGATGTGAGTTGAGAACGACAGGGTGTTGTCCAGGATCACGCCAAGGTTCTTAGCGCTCTGGGAGGAGGACACAATGGAGTTGTCAACCGTGATGGCGAGATCATGGAACGGGCAGTCCTTCCCCGGAGGAAGAGCAGCTCCGTCTTGCCGAGTTCAGCTTGAGGTGGTGATCCGTCATCCACACTGATATGTCTGCCAGACATGCAGAGATGCGATTCGCCACCTGGTTATCAGAGGGGGGAAAGGAGAAGATTAATTGTGTGTCGTCTGCATAGCAATGATAGGAGAGGCCATGTGAGGATATGACAGAGCCAAGTGACTTGGTGTATAGCGAGAATAGGAGAGGCCTAGAACAGAGCCCTGGGGGACACCAATGGTGGAGAGCACGTGGTGCGGAGACAGATTCTCGCCACGCCACCTGGTAGGAGCGACCTGTCAGGTAGGACGCAATCCAAGCGTGGGCCGCCGCCGGAGATGCCCAACTCGGAGAGGGTGGAGAGGAGGATCTGATGGTTCACAGTATCAAAGGCAGCCGATAGGTCTAGAACAGGGGTGTCAAACATACGGCCCGCGCCGGAACCGGCCCCCAAGGAGGTCCGATCAGGCCCGCAGGATAATTTGAAAGTGGAAAAAATGCATAAAAGACATGGAATTAATATTTTTTAATTCGCTGCAATTCATGGATTATCCGCTGGGCGCACTCTTCCATCAGAGTAGAAGACAAGCTGCATCACTGAGACAGACTGAAAACAGCAGACGGTATCAATGCGCCATCTGCTGCTTGTTACGACGTTGTTAATACCTTGGTCTCTACCTCCCGCTACACCCTCATTAGCCAAAATGTCGTTATCCAAACGGAGAAAAGTAGATAAGGAGTGTAGAATTTTCAAAGAAAAATGGACCACGTCCTATTTATTTACAGAGATGCACGGAAAACCTTCGTGCTTGGTTGTTTGCAACAAGTTTCGGTATTGAAGGAATATAATATTCGACGCCACTACGAGACTCATCACAGCGAAAAATATGACGGCTTGCAAGGACAACTGAGAAGAAATAAGATTAACGAATTGCTGGCGGGTCTGAGGAAACAGCAGTCAACTTTCATGCGTTCAAAAATGCGTTCAAGGCTCACAAACAAGCACTTAAATGACATTCTGAAAGTGACAGCTAGTCAGGACATGACACCTGGTGTTGATGCACTTGTACAGGCCAAAAGATGCCAAGTTTCAGAACAAATACAAGTCCAGACTAGACTAACACCTTTAAAATGCTGCCTTAGATACTGTTTGCATTGAAAGAATACAGCTCGTGAAGATGAATCCTTACTGTGGTGATTTAAAAAAAATGTGCACTTTAATGTTAGTCAGCAGCTTCAAACAAAGTTGTGTGATGGAATTCTACTGTTCATACAACTCCATAAATTTTCAGTATGTATTGTATGTGTATGTATGTTTCATGTATGAAGTTTACAGATTTACAGGACAGGCGAACACTTTCTTCATTACACATTTAAAATCACTCTCCTTAGTTTGTAAGGTGTACGCAGGTGACATTTAGATTTTATATGCGATGTGTAAGTGGTTTAAAAATCCTTTCTTTAAAAGTCTCATTTAATCTTAAAGGCATTACTATATTTTTCAGTACCAATTAAAGTTTTGTGCCTTTGTACAATCAGTGGATCAGTGCAATGCATATTTGTGAATGATAAAAGTAAATTGCACATTTGTCTAAGAAATATGAGGTGTTTCATGAAATGTTTTGTAAAAGGACAGTTCATTAAATTTCAATATTTTCCTAATGTTCTTGTGCTTCTTTACACCAAAAACAAGGAAAACATGATATTTTGGTTATTTATAGCAGAGTATGGTATAATTTTAATTGGTCCGGCCCACTGACATCTCCCTAGGCCGTATGTGGCCCACGATGCGAAATGAGTTTGACACCCCGGGTCTAGAAGGATGAGAGCAGAGGAGAGAGAGTTAGCTTTAGCAGTGCGGAGCGCCTCCGTGAYACAGAGAAGAGCAGTCTCAGTTGAATGACTAGTCTTGAAACCTGACTGATTTGGATCAAGAAGGTCATTCTGAGAGAGATAGCGGGAGAGCTGGCCAAGGACGGCACGTTCAAGAGTTTTGGAGAGAAAAGAAAGAAGGGATACTGGTCTGTAGTTGTTGACATCGGAAGGATCGAGTGTAGGTTTTTTCAGAAGGGGTGCAACTCTCGCTCTCTTGAAGACGGAAGGGACGTAGCCAGCGGTCAGGGATGAGTTGATGAGCGAGGTGAGGTAAGGGAGGTGAGGTAAGGGAGAAGGTCTCCGGAAATGGTCCAGAACTGTGTTCACATCCATGTTAGTGAGCAATTCTCCTTAGCCAAGATAATCCATCCACCTGACAAGTGTGGCATATCAAGAAGCTGATAAAACAGCATGATCATTAAACAGGTGCACCTTGTGCTGGGGACATAAAAAGCCACTCTAAAATGTGCAGTTTTGTCACACAACACAATGCCACAGATGGCTCAAGTTTTGAGGGAGTGTGCAATTGGCACGCTGACTGCAGGAATGTCTACCAAAGCTGTTGCCACAGAATTGTTAATTTCTCTACCATAAACCACCTCCAACGTTGTTTTAGAGAATTTAGCAGTACGTTTAACCGGCCTTCGACCACGTGTATGGTATCGTATGGGTGAGCGGTTTGCTGATGTCAACATTGTGAAGTGAGTGCCCCATGGTGGCAGTGGCGTTATGGTATGGGCAGGCAAAAGCTACGGACAACGAACACGATTGCATTTTATTGATGGCATTTTATTTAATGTATCTGTGACCAACAGATACATATCTGTATTGCATATCTGTATTCCCAGTCATGTGAAATCAATATTATTAGCGCCTAAATTTCTGATTTCCTCATTTCTGATTTCCTCATTATGAACTTCAGCTCAGTAAAATCAATGAAATTGTTGCACGTTGCGTTTATATTTTTGTTCAGTGTGTGTATATATACAGTCTATTCTGAAAGTATTCAGTTCCCTTGACTCCCACATTTTGTTACGTTACAGCCTTATTCTAAAATGGATTAAATAGTTTTTTCCCCCCTCATAAATCTACACACAATACCCCATAATAAAGCAAAAACAGGTTTGTACAGATTTTAGCAAATGATTTAAAAATAAGAAACTGAAATATCACATTTACATAAGTATTCAGACCCTTTACTCAGTACTTTGTTGAAGCACCTTTGGTAGCGATTCCAGCCTTGAGTCTTCTTGGGTATGACGCTACAAGCTTGGCACAACTGGATTTGGGGAGTTTCTCGCATTCTTCTCTGCAGATCCTCCCAAGCTCTGTCAGGTTGGATGGGGAGCGTTGCTGCACAGCTATTTTCAGGTCTCTCTAGAGATGTTTGATCGGGTTCAAGTCTGGGCTCTGGATGGGCCACTCAAGGACATTCTGAGACTTGTCCCGAAGCCACTCCTGCGTTGTCTTGGCTGTGTGCTTAGGGTCGTTGTCTTGTTGGAAGGTGAGCCTTCGCCCCAGTCTGAAATCCTGAGTGCTCTGGAACAGGTTTTAATCAAGGATCTCTCTGTACTTTTCTCCGTTATTCTTTCACTCAATCCTGACTAGTCTCCCAGTCCCTGTCACTGAAAAACATTTCCACAGCAAGATGCTGCCACCACCACGGTTCACTGTAGGGATGATGCCAGGTTTCCTCCAGATGTGGCGCTTGGCATTCAGGCCAAAGATTTCAATCTTGGTTTCCAGAGAATCTTGTTTCTCATGTTCTGAGAGTCCTTTAGGTGCCTTTTGGCAAACTCCAGCGAGCTGTCGTGTCTTTAACTGAGGAATGGCTTCCGTCTGGCCGCTCTACCATAAAGGGCTGGTTGGTAGAGTGCTGCAGAGATGGTTGTCCTCCTGGAAGGTTCTCCCATCTCCACAGAGGAACTCTGGAGCTCTGTCAGAGTGACACTCGAGTTCTTGGTCACCTCCTTGACCAAGGCCCTTCTCCCCCGATTGCTCAGTTTGGCCGGGCAGCCAGCTCTAGGAAGAGTCTTGGTGGTTCAAAACTTCTTCCATTTAGGAATGATGGAGGCCATTGTGTTCTTGGGGACCTTCAGTGCCGTAGAAATGTTTTGGTACCCTTCCCCAGATCTGTGCCGCGGCACATTTCTGTCTCAGAGCTCTATGGACAATTCCTTCGACCTCATGGCTTGTTTTTGCTCTGACATGCACTATCAACTGTGGGACCTTATATAGACAGGTGTGTGCCTTTCCAAATCATGTCCAATCAATTGAATTTACCACAGGTTGACTCCAATCAAGTTGTAGAAACATCTCAAGGATGATCAATGGAAATGTGATTCACCTGAGCTCAACTTCGAGTCTCATAGTAAAGGGTCTGAATACGTATGTAAATAAGGTATGTCAGTTTTTTTTTTTTATAAATTTGCCAACATTTATAAAAACCTGTTGTCACTTTGTCATTATTGGTTATTCTGTGTAGATTGATGCGCAAAATGTTTAATTTAATCCATTTTAGAATAAGTCAAAATGTGGGAAAAATCAAGGGGTCTGAATACTTTCCGAATGCACTGTATATCCACCAGCGTTATATATATATATAAGATATATATATATATATATATATATGGATATATCTAGATAGATAGATAATGTATTGTCATAAATAATTGAATTGTAAAGGTTAATAAGGCTGGTGGAACCCTTCATAGAGGGTTCTAGGTAGAACTATATACAGGGGTTCTATGAAGAAGTCTACATACAGGGTTTTAGGTAGAACCCTCTGCAAAGGGTTCCATATGGTGACAAACCGAAGAACCCTACAGTACATGGTTCCACATGGCACCTTTTCTTTCTAAGAGTGGTATAGTAAAAGTTAGCACACAGAGAAGCGTAGTGCATAAGGGAAGTACCAAAACACCTTGATAAAGGGGAGGCGCATGCAAGCAGATGGGGAAATTTGACTAGTAGATAGTAAAACCTGCAAATAGCGAACGTAAACCAGGGTAAAACGTACTACCGTCCCCGGTGCCCAATAAAAAAAACACACAACCCTCCCCAGAGAGAAAAAATTTATAATTTGGATCACCCCTATCCTCCATTAAATTACACTCTGTCCCTTTGAACAGCAAAATTATTATAGATGACGTCACACACGCCGTTGCATGTGCGCAGGGTAACCTTTTTGTCTTCCATCAAAACCAATACAGGTGGTTGGTGGACAAAACAAAGCTTTGGATGTCATTAGTCACGTGCTTCTGATGAAGTGATACACACTGTCGGCACACTGCTTCGACGTAAACTGCTTAATGATTTTGAAGCATGCCTCAGAGCCAGTATCAAACGTAACATGACTAAGGATAGTCACCACTTTCTTATATTTAAATAATAATGTTATACATTTTCTATACAAATATCTAATAGGCAAAAATATTGACAGAACTGAAATTTGCAGTGTACAAACTTGAACAGGAATGGCATTTACTCTCATGGGTGGACAAAAATAACTATCTGAAAGCCATGCCCCCAATAGGCCACACCAAACATGTTAATTTAACCATCAGTTGGATTTGTATCCACTTTCATGCTGGGTTGATGCAGTAGCTGATTTTTAAAAAATAGTATGGGGGTCTCTTTCAGGTAGTTATTTTTGGCCACCTGTGAGAGTAAATCTAATTCCTGTTCATTATGTTAATAATACCCTGAACAGATGACATTTACTATCACCAGTGGCCAAAAATAATTATCTGAAAGCCACATCCCTACTAAGCCACGCCTCCAGTCTTCTAATCTGTCCTAGTCGGGACATAGCTCAATAACCCAACTAAGTGACCCAACTGGCTGGGTCAAAATAACCCCATGTGTGTTCTGTCCAATATTCACCCAGTGCTGGGTAGTTTCAAAAAAATGTTGGAGTGCAAGGTGCTACGTTTAGTTGCTAAGAGTTTGGATATTCAATCAATGACCGTAATGTTTAGTAGCATATTAGCTCTTTTACTCTGCAGTCCTGTGCAAACGTCCTCTGTGTAATACATCTTGTCTCCCCTGTGTGTTGGTATCTGATCCACTTCTCAGCTTGTCATGCACAAGGGAACGCTCTGCATGTTAAGTATGTGTGTGTGTGTGTGTGTGTGTGTGTGTTGTGTGTGTGGTGTGTGTGGTGTGTGTGTGTGTGTGTGTGTGTGTGTGTGTGTGTGTGTGTGTGTGTGTGTGTGTGTGTGTGTGTGTGTGTGTGTGTGTGTGTGTGTGTGTGTGTGTGATGCTAGCGCCCAGACTTCATCAGAATGCAGGAGGCAATGCAGAGAGAGCACAGGAGCACCAGGACAACGCCACATGAATCCCAACGCATATATCACCTCATAGGAAAAGTAGGGATTTAACCCAGTTAGTTACCTATGAAATATTGTAATTCTATCTGAAGGTGTTGAATAAAGCAACCATTTTTACAGCATTTTACTGGTCTCCCTGGCCTCCTTTTATGTTGACACATGATCTCTGTGGTAAGAGACGGAGCTAATGCTTAAAGCTGAGACGGCTTGTGTGTTATGAGTGTGTGTCTGTCTCCCAGGTATGATTTTCCTATGTGGCCGTGTTACAGTAATAACCTGGGCTTAGAGCTACAGTCTGTACTCTACTCTACACTCATGAAAAATGTAGTCATTGCCTGGCTAGCACACAGGAATGTGAATAATTAAACCATTTTGGGGGGGGGGTGTCTGTGGTGTGTGTGTGTGTGTGTGTGTGTGTGTGTGTGTGTGTGTTGTGTGTGTGTGTGTGTGTGTGTGTGTGTGTGTGTGTGTGTGTGTGTGTGTGTGTGTGTGTGTGTGTGTGTGTGGTGTGTGTGTGTGTGTGTGTGTGTGTGTGTGTGTGTGTGTTGTGTCAGGCAAAGACATACACATGTTTTGTATCCGTCATTGGTGAACGTGTCCCTGTAATTGAGTGTCGGCTTGATCAGTCATTACAGTAACCACAGGGCTAGAACTAGAGGTCGACCGATTAATCGGCATGGGAATTAGGGCCGATTTCAAGTTTTGAAAACAATCGGTAATCGGCCTTTTTGGACGCCGATTATGGCCGATTACATTGCAATCCACGAGGAAACTGCGTGGCAGGCTGACCACCTGTTACGCGAGTGCAGCAACAAAAGGACCTTGTGGCTACAAGGAGCCAAGGTTAGTTGCAAGCTAGCATTAAATTTATCTTATAAAAAAACAATCAATCTTCACATAATCACTAGTTAACTACACATGGTTGATGATATTACGAGGTTATCTAAGCTTGTCCTGCGTTGCATATAATCAATGCGGTGCCTAGGAATTTATCATTGAATCACAGCCTACTTCAACTTCGCCAAACGGGTGATGATTTAACAAAAGCGCATTCGCGAAAAAAGCCCAATCGCTGCGCAAATGTACCTAACCATAAACATCAACGCCTTTCTTAAAATCAATACACAGAAGTATATATTTTTAAACCTCCATATTTAGTTAAAATAAATTAATGTTAGCAGGCAATATTAACTATGGAAATTGTGTCACTTCTCTTGCGTTCAGTGCAAGCAGAGTCGGGGTATATGCAACAGTTTGGGCCGCCTGGCTTGTTGCGAACTGTGTGAAGACCATTTCTTCCTGACAAAGACCGGAATTTTACATAATTATGACGTAACATTGAAGGTTGTGCAATGTAACAGCAATATTTAGACTTAGGGTTGCCACCCGTTTGATTAAATACGAAACGGTTCCGTATTTCACTGAAAGAATAAATGTTTTGTTTTCGAAATGATAGTTTCCTGATTTGACCATATTAATGACCTAAGGCTCGTATTTCTGTGCTTATTATGTTATAATTAAGTCTATGATATGATACTTGATAGAGAAGTCTGACTGAGCGGTGGTAGGCAGCAGCAGACTCGTAAGCATTCATTCAAACAGCACTTTCCTGCGTTTGCCAGCAGCTCTTAGCAATGCTTGAAGCACAGCGCTGTTTATGACTTCAAGCCTATCAACTCCCGAGATTAGGCTGGCAATACTAAAGTGACTATAAGAACATCCAATAGTCAAAGGTTATGAAATACAAATGGTATAGAGAGATGGTCGACGCATCATAATTCATATAATAACTACAACCTAAAACTTCTTAACTGGGAATTTTGAACCCCCAGCTTTCATATGTTCTCATGTTCTGATCAAGGAACTTAAACGTTAGCTTTTTTACATGACACATATTGCACTTTTACTTTCTTCTCCAACACTGTTTTTGCATTATTTAAACCAAATTGAACATATTTCATTATTTATTTGAGGCTAAATTGATTTTATTGATGGATTATATTAAGTTAAAATAAGTGTTCATTGTTCATTCAGTATTGTTGTAACGGTCATTATATTGTCAAATATATATATATATATATATATAAAAATCATCTGATTTAATCGGTATCGGCTTTTTTTGGTCCTCCAATAATCGGTATCGGCGTTGAAAAATCATAATCGGTCGACCTCTAGCTAGAACATTCGGTGCACTGAGACTCATGCTTTCAGTAGCCAAAGACAATTATGGGCAGGAAGATGTGAGGAAGCCAGCCCAACAACCACAGCCAGGAAGACAAGAGGATTTGCCCTCCATGTATCTACCTTAAAAACAAATGAATATGCCTATGTTCAACATGCCTGATTGTCTGCCAGGACTGCATCAGCAATGTATCAGTAGTACTGTAGATCAATCCCACAAGGAGTGAGGACGACTGGCTCACTAGGACGGATGAAACCAAAGGAGGATAGAGTGCATAATCTATTAATATTAAGGAGGTCATGATGTGTCCTTATCAGTTAGAGAAACTGTTGATTAAAGATGTCTGTAACTCACTTCATCTGCTTGACAATGGTGCTCTTCCCCGACTCCCCTGCACCTGTAGGAGGAACAGGAAACACACAGGTTACAGTTGCATCTGCATCGCACTATTATCTCTATGCAGACTGTGTGTGTGTGCGTGCGTTTGTGTGTGTGGTCTTGTATAGGGCCGTGGCGGTCACAGAATTTCGGCAGCCGGCGATTGTCAAGCAAATAACTGTCGGTCTCACGGTAATTGACCGTTAATTAACATTAGTGGGATTCCCCTCTTTTTAGTAGATGCCATCACTCTGTTTTCTCGCCCAATTGCATAGCCTATAGAAATGTTGTGCAAACATGAGCTCATGGGCTCTCACGAAGTGTTTGATTCGATTTTCGATTACATTCATGTCAGAGTGATTAGATGAACAATAGAGTGCTGAGTACCAGACAGTTAGCAAGTTTGGTAGGATACTAATGACCATCAGCATCAGAGTTGGGAGAAACCTAATTACCGTGATTAAACGGTCACGTGGAATTTGAATGCCTTCATGACTCGTGATCGCCGGTGTGGCGGTTATATGGTCACCGCAACAGCCCTAGGCTTGCGTGCATCCGCTGAATCATAACTGAACTCTAGCCATGACCATTCCTCTAGCAAAAACTCTTGTGACCCTCTGACAACCTCAGACAGTCTACCTCACCTTTCTCTCGCTACACTGTACACAGGGTTGTTTATTAAATCAAATCTTATTGGTCAAATACACATATTTAGCAGATGTTATTGCGGGTCTAGTGAAAGGACATGATATATAGAGTTATGGGGGATATTGCATTCTAAACTCAGCAACAACAACAAAAAATGTCCCTTTTTCAGGACCCTATCTTTCAAAGATAATTCGTAAAAATCCAAATAATTTCACAGATCTTCATTGTAAAGGGTTTAAACACTGTTTCCCACTCTTGTTCATTGAACCATAATCAATTCATGAACATGCACTTGTGGAACGGTCGTTAAGACACTAACAGCTTACAGACGGTAGGCAATTAAGGTCACAGTTATGAAAACTTAGGACACTAGAGAGGCCTTTCTACTGACTCTGAAAAACACCAAAAGAAAGATGCCCAGGGTCCCTGCTCATCTGCATGAACATGCCTTAGGCATGCTGCAAGGAGGCATAAGGACTGCAGATGTGTCCAGGGCAATAAATCACAATGTCCATACTGTGAGACGCCTAAGACAGCGCTACAGGGAGACAGGACGGACAGCTGATCGTCCTCGCCGTGGCAGACTACGTGTAACAACACCTGCACAGCATCGGAACATCTGAACATCACACATGTGGGACAGGTACAGGATGGCAACAACAACTGCCCGAGTTACACTAGGAACGCACAATCCCTCCATCAGTGCTCAGACTGTCCACAGTGCGCTGAGAGAGGCTGGACTGAGGGCTTGTAGGCCTGTTGTAAGGCAGGTCCTCACCAGACATCACCAGCAACAACGTCGCCTATGGGCACAAACCCACTGTCGCTGCACCAGACAGGACTGGCAAAAAGTGCTCTGTTCTGGTTTTGTCTCACCAGCGGTGATGGTCGGATTCATGTTTATGGTTGAAGGAATGAACGTTACACCGAGGCCTGTACTCTGGAGCAGGATCGATTTGGAGGTGGAAGGTCCGTCATGGTCTGGGGCGGTGTGTCACAGCATCATTGGACTGAGCTTGTTGTCATTGCAGGCAATCTCAATGCTGTGAGCTACAGGGAAGACATCCTCCTCCCTCATGTGGTACCCTTCCTGCAGGCTCATCCTGATATGACCCTCCAGCATGACAATGCCACCAGCCATACTGTTCGTTATGTGCATGATTTCCTGCAAGACAGGAATGTCAGTGTTCTGCCATGACCAGCGAAGAGCCCGGATCTCAATCCCATTGAGCACGTCTGGGATCTGTTGGATTGGAGGGTGAGGGCTGTTCCCGCTAGAAATGTCTGGGAACTTGCAGGTGCCATGATGGAAGAGTGGGGTAACATCTCACAGCAAGAACTGGCAAATCTGGTGCAGTCCATGAGGAGATGCACTGCAGTACTTAATGCAGCTGGTGGCCACACCAGATACTGACTGTTACTTTTGATTTTGACCTCGCCCCCCTTTGTTCAGGGACACGTTATTCCATTTCTGTCAGTCACATGTCTGTGGAACTTGTTCAGTTTATGTCTCAGTTGTTGAATCTTGTTATGTTCATACAAATATTTAGACATGTTAAGTTTGCTGAAAATAAACGCAGTTGACAGTGAGAGGACGTTTCTTTTTTTGCTGAGTTTATATTCACTCAGAGGTTTATTTTTCACTTTAATAAAGGATCCGTCTGTGGCTAGTCCTTAGTTGGCGTTGGTGCCTTTATGACAATTAAGGCAGATGTCAGAGAGCCTTTTTACCGAAGAATGTGTTTGTTTCATATGACTGTGTTTCGCTTTTCGTGTTTCTTTGTGTTTTCTTTTCATGTATTGTGTAATTGATGTGTATAGATATGTATAGTGAATTGTTTTTTTGTTGATGTGTTCATGCAGGGCTCATCTGCGGCAGAGACCGTGTTCTCAGCATGACTTCCTGCTTAAATAAAGGTTAAATAAAAAATTGTGGAGTGCATTCCATTTCATGGGCAATTAACACACTGGATAGCAATAGATCTTTACTCATTGTTTCTCTGTAGGAAGTATTGTAAAGACTCTGCTAAAGCCCATGTGAGGAGATAATAATTAAACCCCGAAGTGATTCCTGCAAAGCAAATTGGCCAGTTTTGATTTCTGTGTGTAACATTTCTAGTGTTGATTCAGGAGTTAAATTCACTCTGTAAGAGTGAAATCAACACTCAGTAGTGTAAAATAAAGGGAAAGGGTGATACCTAGTCAGTTGTACAACTGAATACATTCAACTGAAATGTGTCTGCCGCATTTAATCCAACCCCTCTGAATCAGAGAGGTGCGGGGGCTGCCTCAATCGACATCCATGTCATCGGCACCCGGGGAACAGTGGGATAACTGGCTTGCACAAGGGCAGAATGACATAACAGTGTTGGTGTTAATAACCAGAGTTATTGTTTTACACTGTGGAGAGTAAAACAGTCCCATCAAAACCACCCCCATCATTATTATATTTCCCAGCATGCTCTACTGGCAACTAGATTTTGTAGGATTGTTTTTAAATATATATGTGTTTTTGCATGTACATTGGTTAAACTTGTGCTACACAAAGATAAATATCATTTTTCTAAACTAATCCGATCAGATTTATTGCACCCGTTACAGAAATGGTTGTTCCAGTTTAAAAAGTTGTGTTAGTCTTCTTATAAATGTTAGTAACTGTGGAAGTCATTCTGAGTGTAGGTTGTTGGTGAATAAAAATTCCAAGAAGAACCCTCCAAAGTTAAATGAGTTTTCAGATGGTTCATAGATGGTTCTAGGAAGAACCTTTAAATTATAAAAAGGTTATTGGTATAACCCTTCATAGAGGGTTCTAGGTAGAACCACATACAAGGGGTTATTTGAAGAACCCTACAAAGAGTTCTAGATAGAACCCTCTGCAAAGGATTCCCCTAGGGGAACAAACCGAAGAACCTTGTATGGTTTACTTAGCACTTTTTTACTAAGCGTGTATGTGTGGGTGTCACGCCCTAACCTTAGAGATCCTTTGAATTCTCTATTTGGTTAGGTCAGGGTGTGACTAGGGTGGGCAATCTATGTTTTATATTTCTTTGTTAGCCTGGTATGGTTCCCAATCAGAGGCAGCTGTCTATCGTTGTCTCTGATTGGGGATCATATTTAGGCAGCCTGTTCCCACCTGTTGTTTGTGGGATCTTGTTTTTGTGTAGAGCCTGTTTTCACTGCAATTACGTCACGGTTCGTTTGTTTTCTGTATTTGCATTGGTGAGTTCCATTGATTAAAACATGTGGAACTCTACGCACGCTGCGCCTTGGTCCAATCATTCTAACGATCGTGACAGTGGGGTACACTATTATTGCACACAGAGTCCATGAACTCATTTAAGCTTGCCATAACAAAGGGGTTGAATACTTATTGACTCAAGACATTTCAGGTTTTCATTTTAAATGAATTTGTAAACAATTTGAAAACATAATTCCACTTTGACATTATGGGGTATTGTGTGTAGGCCAGTGACAGGAAATCTCTGTCATACAACATAATGTGGAAAAAGTCCAGGGGTGTGAATACTTTCTGAAGGCACTGTACATTTGACACTTCCCAAGTTAAATGTACACCATTGATTTTGCTGTGTGCTCTGGGGAGAAATGATCTCAGAGCTTTTGTGACGAGGCAAGACAATGTCCTCGAGGCCTCAAACCTCATAAATCTCACTGCTGTGGTTTTTATTTACTCTGACGCAAGTTATATTAAGCTATATGAACTGTTAGTGCTGTAGTGATTCAGCTGATTCTCACTGGTGTGCTACTGTTTGGAGTGCAGGTCCCAGTCCCGGGCTCTTTCCCAGCTCCTATGCTGCCAGCGCTAGCTATGCCACTGTTGTGTTCCTGTGCTCCACCTGGCCTGGCCCTGTCACGGTGCATCCAGCCCTGCCATGACAGCCCAGAGGGGCCAACAGCACTATTCTAGCCCTGGCCTTGCCTGTCACCACCACTCACACCTCATCACGCAGGCACTCGCACTGCACTCGCGCACATAAACACACCTTCCAGAGAAGGTGGTAGTGACAGAGAGAGGGGGGGGGGGTGAAGGGAGAGTAAGAGAGTGCATGTCCTCAATCACTAATGAAAAGCTAATTCCTCCTCCATCAGTCCGTTCCGTTCCGTTCTGTTTGTGTGTGTTTGCTGACAGACACAGAGGGAGGGCAGCATCTAATGCAAGCTGAAATGTGGGTAGGACTCAGTTGGTTGAGAGTCGTGGCTTTAAAGGCGAGCCCAGCACAGAGATGTTCTGCTCATCCATGTGGATGACCTCTTTCCCATCCCTGAGGCCTAGTCCATTCAGGAATGCCTTGGTGTCTAACTCCATCCCTCTTTTTTAAGTTTAGGCCTGCATTCCGAATGGTTAAAGTAAGGATTAAGATTTGGGATAGGTTCAAAACATTCCATTTAGGCACTCATTCCAAGTGGTTAAGTTAAGGGTTAAGGTTTGGGATAGACTAAAAACAGCGTCCACGACTGGGATCGAACACACAACCTTCTGATCCAGAGTCATGGGATTACACCCATCCACAACGCCAGAGGGAAACCCAAGTCTACTTGATGGTAATAGTTTGTTGCCCCTGGTTACTACATGATTCCATATGTGTTATGGAACATATGTTGCCCCTTTGAAGGTATTTCCCAGACTTCCTCAGGACATGGATAGACATCCAATTTTGACGTCAATCTTGAACAATCTCCCTGTTCTTGCACAGCAGATCTGATCATTTGATCATTTGATAAACGTGGCCAGTCCTCACAATTAGAATACCGAGTAGCAAGAGACAGAAAACATTAACAAAGCCAGGTGGCCTACTGTTCATCTTTCATTTGAACAAGCTCTCAACCCTAAAGATGCACTCACATCTCTTGACTCTCACTGCCAAGGGTTCTCTCAGACTGGAGAGTCTTGGCCCTAATCCTGCTGAGTGGGTTGGTGTTAACGTAGCATACACTGAGTCTGTATGGGTATTTGGGCAGGGGGTGGAGCGATTGACATGGAGAATGGTTTATTTATCTGAAGGGACAGACCATCTGCTGACAGAGTACAGTAGGTCAAACATGAGGACGTTGCGGTGAACCTAGAAAATTCTACCTTTCTCAGATAAAAACACAGAGAGAGCAGCAATCAAATGACAACTCTTGGAGTCTGTTTTGAGAAAGATAAAAAAAAAAAAAAAAAACAATGATGGATTTTCTACTTGATGACAGGAATTTCTAGTGAGCCACAGGGCAAAATCTCTTTTATTCTCCATTGAGCAAAAACAATAGACCGATCTGGTGTCAAGTGTCAGTTGTGCAGAAGTGAGGACGGAGTCAGGCGCAGGACACAGAACTGAGTAAAATAACATACTTTACTCAGAAAATTAAACAGCCAATAAATCCACGCAGGGATAACAAACTCTAACACAAAAGACTAACACAAAACCAGGAACAATCACACACAAAACATAATGAGAACCAGAGGGTTAAATAGGGAAATAATAATAACGTAATGGGAACCAGGTGTGTACAATCAAGACAAAACAAATGGAAACAGAAACGTGGATCGGTGGCAGCTAGAAAGCCGGTGACGACGACCGCCGAACGCCGCCCGAACAAGGAGAGGCACCAACTTCGGCGGAAGTCGTGACATCTGGTGAATAATTTACTACCTCCTTTCCCTTTATAAATTATAAGGCATGTTGTTTCCATGACTTAAATGTGGTAAACTTACAAGTTTTACTGAATTGGGTCCATATTTAGTGCAAAATGAATTATGTGTCAAAACGTATCAGCTGACAGAAAATGGATATACTGTACCAGTCAAAAGTTTGGACACACCTACACAATCAAAGGTTTTTCTTTATTTTTTACTATTTTCTACATTGTAAAATAACACATATGGAATCATGTAGTAACCCAAAAAGTGTTAAACAAATCTAAATCTATTTGAGATTCTTCACAGTAGCCACCCTTTGCCTTGATGACAGCTTTGCACACTCTTGGCATTCTCTCAACCAGATTCACCTGGAATGCTTTCCCCAACAGTCTTGAAGGAGTTCCCACATATGCTGAGCACTTGTTGGCTGCTTTTCCTTCACTCTGCAGTCCATCTCATCCCAAACCATCTCAATTGGGTTTAGGTCAGGTGATTGTGGAGGCCAGGTCAGCTGATGCAGCACTCCATCATCCTTCTTGGTCAAATAGCCCGTACACAGCCTGGAGGTGTGTTGGGTCATTATCCTGTTGAAAAACAAATGATAGTCCCACTAAGTGCAAACCAGATGGGATGGCGTATCGCTGCAGAATACTGTGGTAGCCATGCTGGTTAAGTGTGCCTTCAATTCTAAATAAATCATAGACAGTGTCACCAGCAAAGCACCTCCACACCATCACACCTCCTCCTCCATGATTCACAGTGGGAACCACACATGCGGAGACCATCCGTCCACCTACTCTGCGTCTCACAAAGACACGGTGGTTGTAACCAAAAATCTCAAATTTGGACTCATCAAAGGACAGATTTCGACCAGTCTAATGTCCATTGCTCGTGTTTCTTGGCTCAAGCAAGTCTCTTCTTATTATTGCTGTACTTTAGTAGTGTTTTTTTTGCAGAAATTTGACCATGATTCACGTGATTCACGTAGTCGCCTCTGAACAGTTGATGTTGAGATGTGTCTGTTACTTGAACTCTGTGAAGCATTTATTTGGGCTGCAATCTGAGGCTGGTAACTCTAATGAACTTATCCTCTGCAGCAGAGGTAACTCTGGCTCTTCCTTGCCTGTGGCGGTCCTCATGAGAGCCAATTTCATCATAGCGCTTGATGGTTTTTGTGACTGCACTTGTAAATGTTCTTGAAATGTTCTGCATTGACTGACCTTCATGTCTTAAAGTAGTGATGGACTGTCATTTCTCTTTGTTTACTTGAGCTGTTCTTGCCATAATATGGACTTGGTCTTTTACCAAATAGGATTATCTTCTGTATACCAACCCCTACCTTGTCACAACACAACTGATTGGCGATGATATCCACAACATTCTCATCCACAGAGCTATATCAGCTTCTCAACGTCAGACTGTTCTCATCTCTCCTTCCCCTCTCTACCTTTGCAAGAATAAAGTCTACTGTGGAGTCTGAGTAGTCTGTCAACCCTCACCCCGTTGCTTTTGGTTGGCTCCGCTGTGAGAAATGCAAAGTGGAACGATGAATAAGGTATAACACTGTAGGTGACCTGAGTACAAAATATAATTTGATAGGAAAAATGAGGGGGCGACGTCTGAGACGAGAATCTTTGTCCACATTCCACGGAGGTCACCTTCCTGCCTAGAATTCAAGTTAATATTTCAAGACCAAGGGGAGAACTGGCTGAACACAGAGTGTAAACAATATGAACAAGTTACTCTTTCTCTGATCATGAATTAGCTTGGGCTAATGAGCTGTGTTACTGGAACGCAGAGCAGATGTGAGGGAGATATTGGTGATTGGCCTTGCGCTACGTGACAGTATACAGTAAACTCCCTACGGGAAACAGGGATGATTATATTAGGTTCTGCTTATCTCTGTGACCAGCAAGCCGGATTCCACTTGCTCAGCCTCATGATTGCTCTAAAACGCTACCAACATAAATGAGATGAGCCAGCAAAAAATATACACACAAAATCATGGTATTGATAAGACTATAGAACAGATCAATGCATTTGGACTGTATGGATAGCATGAAGAGAAACACAACATGACACAGAGAGGAATACCTGGCCCATGGAAAACAAGCATTGACTTTGGGCAACTCAAGATAAAATTTACCAACAAGTGTGCACAGTTGCAGTGTGGATAACTAACACCAGCATGAGAGTAACAGTTCCTCTCTGATGGCCAGGTTTAGTCTCATAATACATCCTAATGGCATACCATAGCGATCCCGTAATTGATCCCTGAGGGTCACCACAGAATAACAATCCCGTTATTCATTCAGGTGTGCAGTTCACCTTAGCTCAGAAACAAAGCTCAATCACCAAGAGGACAAGAGGTTGTCCTTGCTATGGTGGACACAAGATAAATCAATTAAAAACTTAGTAGGTTATCATCAAAGATGTATGAGCCAATAACAAGGTGCTTAAATTGAACACAGGTGAGAGAAGGAGTGTATTGAAGGCTGTGTCATATTACACACACTATCGGCTGCCATTCAGCTCATTAAGGGAATCACATGCAGTAACTGAGAGCAGAAAAATCCATCGTAACAATGTAAGAATTATTATTAACCGTACACAGGTGTAAACAATTACATGGTTTACTAAGTTTACTTTGTAGTGTTCTGTCTTCATTCACAAAAGTGTTCCCGAGTTCTAGACAATTAGACAAGTCCCCAAAACGAGTGTATCTGGAGCAGTCTCTGTCAGCCATGAGCCAAACCAAATGAAGGAAACCAAATTTATTAGCATAGACAAGACATATGTACAAAAAGTTCTATATCCAATTAGGATTGAAGAGTTGAGTGGCTATTCCCAGGAGAAAAGAAGCAACTGCTGATTGAAATGTAATTTATAGGCTACTACAACCATTCAGTGTATCATCACTAAAGGGAGCAAAACTCTTCAGATATATTAGATGAGTGTTTTGTTTGATACTGTATGTTTGAAGTTGTAACTATGGTCATCTCAATGGTAACACCCCAGGATGGTGGGATGGAGCCGATACATGGCTGGATGATGGAGTGGAGGAAGGATGCTAATTGAATCTGTCCCTCTGGCTGAGGTTACCTCATCCTTTATTAGCCAGTTGCACAGGGGCATGAGGGTGTGTGTGTGTGTGTGTGTGGTGTGTGTGTGGGTGTGTGTGTGTGTGTGTGTGTGTGTGTGTGTGTGTGTGTGTGTGTGTGTGTGTGTGTGTTGTGGTGTGTGTGTGTGTGTGTGTGTGTGTGTGTGTGTGTACTCAAATTTTCAGGTGTGCGCAATTTTTTTGATTTGCCAGTTGTTTTGTATTTATATTTGCCAAGGCAGCAGCACTCTTCCTGGGGTCCAGCAAAAATTAAGGCAGTTTATACAATTTTAAAAAACTTACAATACATTCACAGATTTCACACACACTGTGTGCCCTCAGGCCCCTACTCCACCACTACAAAATATCTACAATACTAATTCCATGTGTATGTGTGTGTATAGTGCATATGTTATGTGTGTGTGTGTGTGTGTGTGTGGTGTGGTGTGTGGTGTGTGTGTGTGTGTGTGTGTGTGTGTGTGTGTGTGTGTGTGTGTGCCAATCTGTTTTTTAATCTGTTTTTTAAATGTAATTATACTACTTGCATCAGTTACTTGATGTGGAATAGAGTTCCATGTAGTCATGGCTCTATGTAGTACTGTGCGTCTCCCATAGTCTGTTCTGGATTTAGGGACTGTGAAGAGACCTCTTGCGGCATGCCTTGCGGGGTCTGCATGGGTGTGCCAGTAGTTTATACAGACAGCTTGGTACATTCAACATGTCAATACCTCTCATAAATACAAGTAGGGATGAAGTCAATCTCTCCTCCACTTTGAGCCAGGAGAGATTGACATGCATATTATTAATATTAGCTCTCTGTGTACATCCAAGGGCCAGCTGTGCTGCCCTGTTCTGAGCCAATTGCAATTTTCCTAAGTCCTTTTTTGTGGCACCTGACCACACGACTGAACAGTAGTCAAGGTGCGACAAAACTAGGGCCTCTAGGACCTGCCTTGTTGATAGTGTTGTTAAGAAGGCAGAGCAGCACTGTAACGGTGGTCCTCCTCCTCTTCAACCGAAAAGGAGGAGTATTGAGGGAACCAAGGCGCAGCGGGTTGTGAACACATAATATTTATTAAAGACAAGACGAAAACACGAACTTCACTATAAACTAACAAAACAACAAACGGAGTAGACAGACCTGAACGACGAACTTACATTAAACACGAGAACGCACGAACAGGGAAAGTAGCCTACACATAAAAATGACGATGTACAACACAAACCGAACAGTCCCGTATGGTGCGACAAACACTGACACAGGAGACAACCACCCACAACGAACACAGTGAAACAACCTACCTAAATATGACTCTTAATTAGAGGAACGCAAAACACCTGCCTCTAATTAAGAGCCATACCAGGCAACCCTAAACCAACATAGAAACACACAACATAGAATGCCCACCCAAACTCACGTCCTGACCAACTAACACATACAACAAACTAACCGAAATAGGTCAGGAACGTGACAAGCACTTTATTATGGACAGACTTCTCCCCATCTTATCTACTATTGTATCAATAGGTTTTGACCATGACAGTTTACAATCTAGGGTTACTCCAAGCAGTTTAGTTATCTCAACTTGCTCAATTTCCACATTATTTATTACAAGATTTAGTTGAGGTTTAGGGTTTAGTGAATGTTTTGTCCCAGATGAAATGCTTTTAGTTATAGAAATATTTAGGGCTAACTTATTCCTTGCCACCCACTCTGAAACTAACTGCAACTCTTTGTTAAGTGTTGCAGTCATTCCAGTCGCTGTAGTAGCTGACATGTATAGTGTTGAGTCATCCGCATACATAGACACTCTGGCTTTACTCAAAGCCAGTGGCATGTCATTAGTAAAAATTTAAAAAAGCAAGGGGCCTAAACAGCTACCCTGGGGAATTCCTGATTCTACCTGGATTATATTTGAGAGGCTTCCATTGAAGAACACCCTCTGTGTTCTGTTAGACAAGTAACTCTTTATCCACATTATAGCAGGGGGTGTAAAGCCATAACACATACGTTTTTCCAGCAGCAGACTATGATTGATAATGTCAAAAGCTGCACTGAAATCTAACAAGACAGCCCCTACAATAATTTTATCATCAATTTCTCTCAGCCAATCATCAGTCATTTATTTGTGTTAGTGCTTCTTGCGTGCCCTTCCCTATAAGCGTGCTGAAAGTCTGTTGTCAATTTGGTTACTGTGAAATACAGTAGCATTGTATCTGGTCAAACACGTTTTTTTCCAGAAGTTTACTGAACGCAGCATAAATATCTTGTCCCAGCCTGTTGGGTGATTTAGTTGGGTTGTTGACCCCACCAGGTCAGATAAGAAGACTGGAGGCGTAGCTTACTGGGGGCATTGCTCAAGTGTCTATACATATCCCAATGTTGGGATAGTTACCACTTTGTTAAAATACTTTATTTTTTTAAAATTGTATTTAAATATGTAAAGGGATAAAATATTGATAGGAAAAAATATGCTGTGTACAAACTTAACATAATGAACAGGAATTACATTTACAAGAGGTGAAAAAGACACGCCTCCAATAGGCCACGCTTCTTGAAAATAACTTACAGTTTACATCATAAAAGTCCAGCTGCTGAGTCAGCATGAAAGTGGAAAAAATGCGGATGGTTTGGGTAATCAGATGCTTTCATATATAACATTTTGGGCCACCCGTGAGAATAAATGTTATTCCTGTTAAGTTTGGATACGGCAAATATCCAAACTCAGTTTCCTTCACTGTTTTTGCACATTACATATTTTAATATGAAAAGTACACAATATTTTTATTTTACACCACTGAGTGTTAATATAACTATTTACAGTGTTCATTTAACTTTTGAATCAACCATATACATTTTACACTGAAAAGCTCCCCACAAGCTAACACTGGCCAATTTGCTGTGTGCTATGAAAGGGACACATCTGCAGGCTTCCATACATTTTAAGAACCTTTTAGCCTTCTGAAGAATCGTAGATGCCACGTCAAGAATCCCACTGGTTCTTGATCGAGCAAGAGTTCTCCAAGGAACCATTTTTTCCCAGTGTATTTCACAAAGACCCCACTGTTTTTTGCACCAGTAAAGGCAACAGTCAGCCATTTGTTTAAATAAATGACATAGCTGGCCCACTCGGTCATGCTGGCTCCATGGCTGATGACGGGGTATGATTAAGTGGTGGTGATGCATCTTGTGGCTGTCGGCGGGGGCGTGCCATGAGAGAGACTCGTGTGGTCATAATGATGATGGATAGAGTAGTTTCACTGTTATTCACGACCCCCCCCCTCCCCCCTTTAATTTAACTTTAATTGCAGTAGCGCCACCGTGTCAGTACCAGTCACACTGGAAGACTCTGTGTGTTAGAACATGAGAGCACTGGTCTAATTCAGACAAGGCAGATTCCCTTTGAAGAAATTTCTGGTCAGCTTTAAGAGGCTACTACACCAAGACAGAACAGAGAGTACACCCTCTGTAGATGAGCTCAGAATTGCCTCTACCTAACACCACCTCTACTTGGGGACATCCAGTCCATGAGATAAATATTGGAATGGTGGGATGGAGGTGGCGTGCCAAGGTAGAGTGTGTGATTAGATAAGAGAAAAGGGGGGGTTAAGGGGAAGAAGGTTGAAAAAGAAAGTGGAAAAGAAAGATGAAAGGAATAAGAGGGGAAGCCTGTCACTTCACTCTTCTGCCAGCTTCATTACCTGTGAAGGCAGACATGAGCATCTCACAGCACAACAATGTGTCTGGACAACCCTAACACACTCAGGACAAAGCCTGTTAGCACTCACACTGCGGGGGAGAGAGATGCTCTTAGATAATGGTCTGCATTTTGGGGACACCCCCCAAATGGTCCCCCATTTAGGGACCCATACTGTAAAAATAGAAAGACTCAAAACACCATGATTGTGTAATGAAACCATGAAATGTAGTACACTATATCAGTTGTCTGTCTTCCCTAGTTACCACAGCCACAAAGTCATTAACCCCGCCTATTTCTACAATTTCTCTTATTAAAATGTCTTTAACCTAAATCTTTAACCTAACCCTAATCTTAATCACACTGCTAACTTTATGCTTAAACCTAACCTTAAATTAAGCCCATTTTTACTATGTGGTTGTGGTACTGTAACTAGCAGAAACTGTTGTGCCTGTTGTTCACACGTATATCTGCCCTCTCATTGGCTAGAAGGGTCCCACCTGATCTTTCCTCCTCCCTACTACTCCTTCCTACATTTATTTCCATTGATAGAGCAGCCACTAGAGTATCTGGTCAATTTAATTAATCATCTGTGCTTTGCTTTTTTTCTTTAAGTGTGAAGTAATTGGTAGTTTGGCAAACTATGATTACAAAGTATGTCACAACTTCCGCCGAAGTCGGTCCCTCTCCTTGTTCGGCCGGTGTTCGACGTCACCGACCTTCTAGCCATCGCTGATCCATTTTTCATTTTCCATTGGTTTTGTCTTGTCTTCCTTCACACCTGGTTCCAATCCCATCAATTACATGTTGTGTATTTAACCCTCTGTTCCCCCTCATGTCCTTGTCAGTGATTGTTTATTGTAAGTGTATGTGTACGTCTGTACTGGTGTGCATCGGGTTATGTTACCCTTTGATTTTTATTATTATGTTTTCCAGTGGGTTTTTTGTAAATAAACTGCGCCGTTGGAAACACAGTTATTTCTCTCCTGTGTCTGACTTCTCTGCCGCCAGTTAAACACGCTTACAAAGTAACTTCCCAAACACTGGTTCCAGCCTCCAGAGGACCTCTCTCTTTCACCTGATGCACCGCTAAATGAACCAGTTAATGCAATTACCTCACAAGTACTCCTCTACTTACAACACGGGAAATGAGACGAAGTGTGTGTGTGTGTGTGTGTGTGTGTGTGTGTGTGTGTGTGTGTGTGTGTGTGTGTGTGTGTGAATGTGTGTGTGTGGAGTGTGTGTGTGTGTGTGTGTTGTGTGTGTGTGTGTGTGTGTGTGTGTGATGTGGTGTGTCTGGAAAGGGGGAGGGTGTAGGGAGATTTAGAAAGAAGGAGAGAGATTTGTGAGAGAAGGAAGGAGAGGCAGAAAGACAAGAGATGGTTTGTGTGAGACACCTAAAATGGGCTATTAGAGGGAACAGGCCAGCAAGGGAAATACAGTAAATGTAACTGGTTGTATTAACCTATACTGAACAAAAATACAAATGCAACATGTAAAGTGTTGGTCCCATGTTTAATGAGCTGAAGTAAAAGATCCCAGAAATGTTCTACAGTATATGCACATAAATCTTATTTATCTCAAATGTTGTGCAAAAATGTCTCCTTAGACAAGATAATCCATCCACCTGACAGGTGTGGCATATAAAGAAGCTGATTTTAAAAAGCATGATCAGTTGCACCTTGTGCTGGGGACAATAAAAGGTCACGCAGTTTTTTCACACAACATAATGCCACAGATGTCTCAAATTCTATCATAAGCTGCCTCCAACGTAGTTTTAGAGAATTTGACAGTACGTTCAACCAGCCTCACAACTGCAGACCACGTGTATCCAGGCCATCCCAGGACCTCCACATCTGGCTTCTTCACCTGCAGGATCGTCTGATACCAGCCATCTGATACCAGAAACTGTGGGTTTGCACAACCGATGGAATTTCTGCACAAACTGTCAGAAACCGTCTCAGCGAAGCTCAACTGCGTGCCCGTCGTCCTCACCAGGGTCTTGACTGGACTGCAGTTGAGCATTGTAACCGACTTCCGTGGTCAAATGCTCACCTTCGATGGCCATTGGCATGCTGGAGAAGTGTGCTCTTTACAGATGAATCCTGGTTTTAACTGTACCGGGCAGATGGCAGACAGCGTTTATGGCGTCGTGTGGGTGAGCGGTTTGCTGATGTCAACGTTGTGAACAGAGTGCCCCATGGTGGCGGTGGGGCTATGGTATGGGCAGGCGTAAGCTACGGACAATGAACACAATTACATTTTATCGATGGCAATTTGAATGCGCAGAGATACCGTGACGAGATCCTGAGGCCCGTTGTCGTGCCATTCGTCCGACGCCATCACCTCAACTTTCAGCATGACAAAGGATCTGTACACAATTTCTGGAAGCTGAAAACCTTGTAATGGAGGAAGGCAAATCATCTTTAGTATCAACAGCACATTGGGTGACCCCTTAAATAGCAATATGCAGAAATCTCTATGCTAAAATGCTAATAGTTTGCCTAGTTTCAGTTTATGTGACAAAACAAGCAGTCATTGTGTAGAGAATCATTGTACCATCTACATTTCTGTGAAATATGCTTTCCATAACCAAAAATGGTGTATTTTCAGCTGTTTGAAGCTGGTGTACAAAACCGAAAGTAAAAGACGCAAAAACAAAACTTCAGAACGGGAAGCATAGAAATAGCGCACATAGAACAGATCTACTGCTTCTTAGACTTGCTTTCTTTGAGAATGACAGACCTATAACTTACATACAGTATCTACAGTATATGAATTTGATCGGGTTGCCCAAAAAGTTACATACAGTATTGCAGCTTTAAGATGGGGTTTTAAGATGGGGAGACTAGCTCAGGGGTCTCAACCTCCTGGCCCGGGGATCAAATCCGACCCACAAGCTGCTTTCTCGTGGTCCCCAAACTGATCTCTAATTCCTATCACCAATCTGTGTGTGTCATCACCAAGACAAGGCTTAGGGATTGGAATGTCAGGCATTGAAGGGAAGTTCATGGAAGTTCATAACTTGTCTTTGATTTAGAACAAGTATAACAAACATCTTACTTAAGAATCAGTTAGGGACCAATTAAGTTTATAGTCAGACTCAAAGCCTAGCTACCCAGGTTAAATGAGTCCGCCCAGTGGTGTAGCACAGTTTCGCGGCAGAACATAAAAAAACATTTATAAAGCAAACATTATGCCTTAGGTCTAGCATAGCAAATACCTCAATTGTTTAAGCATATGTTGCAGTACAGTGATTACAATTTAAGCCATCAGTGATAGAGTTGACAACAGATACTCAAAACAGACATATCCCCCCCCATTTAATTTTTTTTGGTAAACTATGGAAAATAATTCATTAATAAAATCTCAAATAAAAACAACCATTCTATCAGATCCTTCAGCACTCTGATGGACTTGACGTTAAGACAAAAATCTGATGCCCTATGACATCAGTCAGACTGTAAATGTAATAAGACTGCAACAATACAATGATGCCAATCTGGGTTTATTTCTCCTCTTTAAATCCCCAGTGCTGGCCCCAGAGGCACCATATCAAACATGTACACTACCGTTCAAAGGTTTGGGGTCACTTAGAAATGTCCTTGTTTTTTTGTCCATTAAAATAACATCAAATTGATCAGAAATACAGTGTAGACATTGTTGTAAATGACTATTGTAGCTGGAAACGGCAGATAAAAAATAAAATAATAATAAAATAAAAAAATGGAATATCTACATAGGCATACAGAGGCCCATTATCAGCAACCATCACTCCTGTGTTCCAATGGCACGTTGTGTTAGCTAATCCAAGTTTATCATTTTAAAAGGCTAATTGATCATTAGAAAACCCTTTTGCAATTATGTTAGCACAGCCGAAAACTGTTGTTCTGATTAAAGAAGCAATAAAACTGGCCTTCTTTAGTTGAGTATCTGGAGCATCAGCATTTGTGGGTTCGATTACAGGCTCAGTTTCCAGCTACTATTGTCATTTACAACATTAACAATGTCTACACTGTATTTCTAATCAATTTGATGTCATTTTAAATGGACAAAAAATTAGCTTTTCTTTCAAAAACAAGGACATTTCTACATGACCCCAAACTTTTGAACGGGAAGTGTATGTCTTATCAGATGAAAACAGAGAGTGAGAGAGAAAAAGAGAGAGAGAGAAAATACAATCAAACAATGGAGGGAGATTTCTTCTAGACAGCCGGGATCTGTGAAGCTAGCTTTCCATACCAATATGAGCCATCCAATTTAGATACTAAAGGGGGAGCCTTTGTTAAGGAGAAGCTGGTGTTTGTCTCCTCCTCTGGATGCACTATGAGACATGTTTGATGACCCGTTATGAATAAATACTGAGCTACCCATACATAGATTGAAATCCAAATCCCTATTTGCAAGTGTTATTGGAAAGCACTGCACAGTCACACGAGCAAATAAAGGCTGTTAGGGTATCAATGGCTGTGTAAAAGCCAGACTATGCCAGGGCCAATCCCCCTCCTGTCCACTCAATAGCTAATGGGCAGTGGCTGGTTTATGCTCAATCTATAGACTCTCTTGTCAGTTAAAGAGCTCTTTAACAGGTCTGTCGGGTAGAGACTACTAGGCTAAACCATACAGAGGTATAAAGCATAAATAAGGAAAGTAAAGGGAGAGGACAGTAAAAAGAATAAACTCAAATGATGGATATTTGAAGAGATTCATTCCAAAACATTATATATCCTTTTCAAAAATGTTTGTAAATGAGCTTTTATTGTTTTAAAGAAATTATTAGAGATTGGTGTTTTTCACTATATCATCATGGCATGGGGTTGACAGACCCCATGAGTGCATTCATCTTAAAATAGCTAGGTGAGAACCACGTATCACAGTCAAATATACAGGATATGAACATTCCATTCCAGCTAAACAATGGATATATAGCGTTTTGCAGAAAAACACATTTTCATACACATCTAAAATTGATGAATAAAAAAAATCTGAGAACAGTAATATTTTACACACACAAGCAATAATTTCTGATGAAAAAACACAAATGTGGAAAATAAACTCTTCATTTCATGGTCAAATCTTGAAAAAGCGGCATATTTTATGTAGCCAAGTGGTAAAAGCAGAAAATAAAGAATTTACAAAAAGTGTACTCAGAAAATGCCAGAGATACTGCATGGTTGTTTTCTGTAAGACATTTACCAGTGCGTGCTGTAGTAAAGTGGAGCTGTTTAGTTAAAATAACATTTTGTCCTATGCCAAATAAGTATTGATTTCAATGTATGTATAGATCCCAAGACAGTCATTCACAGTGTTTTTGATACTCACATGGATGACGATACTAAAGATCTATGGTGGACAATAATATGCATTGTGAACAATAAGATTTGGAAGACAAGATGTATGATGACTATAAAACAACTTTTTGTCCCATCGAACATAATTTTTTAACAAATCAAAAGGGAATTTAAAAAAAACAAGAAAGCTGGACTCGTTGACCTACTAAAAACTTCCATGGACACTATTACATATGAAAATCATGTTAAGTAGACTAATAATGAACCCATGTATTGATGTGAAAACATATTTGTATTTATATGAATTAATCTATTAGGTTTGTAAAATGTGAGATTTTTAAAAATAAAGATTATAAAATTAAAATAAATAAGTAAAAGCACATAGCTATATTTGTTTTTACCCACTAGATGGCACTGTCCCTTTAAGAGAACAGTAAATATACATGAATTGTGGCCAAGTTGGTTCCTGTTTCAGTCATGTCTTTGGTCATGTTCGCATGGGTCAAACAAAAACACCCTAATGATTGGTTGACAATAGATCCTCCCACAATGCATGTGATGGCTGCAGGATGCTGTTGGTAATGAGCAACTACAGAAACTTGCAGGCGACAGCAGTCAAAACTTCATGACCTTGGATCACGATTTTTATAATGTTAAGGCAGTTGACATCTAGGCGCAAGTCTGACAATTTTTCCCACCATAATGCAACGAACTTTGAAAGGCCGTGACCAACAATGGTCATCGACTTGACAAAAGTGATCAGCTCAGACACATTTCCAGCCAAGCGAAAACAAAACATTGGTATCCATATTTTAATTTTTTTGGGGGGGTAACATCTAAAAGCTTATTTGAATAGTTTCTTGTTCACTGCTTGGCGATGCAAACAGCGATTCTCTAATCAGAACCGTCTACCAATTATGGATATAGCTTCGGACGCAGGACACATGCTGCTAGCAGGACCAGTCATTGGACCATGAGTCATCTCCAACGCTGTCGCTATGAAATGCCCTTAAACCTCGTCTTATTAATGCATTAAATAATTAATCAGAGGTCTAGTATTGGGGTACATTGAGGCCATCTCCACTTTGAAGTTGTCCATTTTCTTCTTCTACTACTTCTATGAGTTGGTAAAAAAAACTGAAAGGGTGCATTCTGCCAAATGAAGTTTGTTGAGTGAACAGGTAAAAGGCCAAGGTTGGCGATTTACTGCCACCTGCAGTTATGGAATGTTTGCTCACGAGTATAATTCATTGGCTGATCCCTCCTGATGACCTTCATGGAATTATGTGATCCTTCCTTAAAGCTGGAATTGGTAACTTTTTGGACGGCCCGACCAAATTCACATTTAAATGTGAGTTATAGATCTGTCATTGTCAATAAAAGCAAGTCTAAGAAGTGGTAGATCTGTTATATGTTCATAGGTTTTGTCTTTGCGTCTTTTACTTTCAGTTTTGTACACTAGCTGAAAATACAATATTTTTGGTTATGGAAAATATATTTCACAGCGGTTTAGATTGTACAATGATTCTCTACACTATACTTTCTTTCTGAAATTAGGCGAACTATTAGAATTCCAGCATCCAGGAAATGGCGGATCCATTTAACCCATAGGATGTCCCACCCAGTTGACTTCTTCAAAATGGTGAAACTCCTTAATGATGCTGCCCATGCTAAAAGTAGCTTTTGGTCACTCGAGTTCTCTATCATTATCTATGGTCGAACTGCTGTTCAATGTGGGGTTAGGGTATCAAGTGGACCAGAGATAGTCAGTATTTCTATGACATTTATTTGAAATACGTATTTTAATTACTTCTGAGTATTTTGACATTTGAATTACACTGGGCTGAAATACAGTCCAATGTATATTGTATTTTCAAAATACTGTAATTTGTATTTTCAAAGTACAAAATAATTTATAAAAACATTTCTATAGTGGTTTACATTTCCTCGGTATCCTAAGTCTGATAGCACTATGGTGTGATAAGAGCATCTGCTAAATGAACTAAATATAAATGTACTGTATATGTCAAAATTAACAATTGCAAAGCACGCTGAGTATTATTTTAATGAGTTCCGCCCCGAAACCAGGCCAATAATAATACCCAGTGTGCTTTGCAGTTCATTTTGGTATGTTCATCTTCACATATACATTATGTAGATAAACGACAACATATCATAGTCATTGCAGGTAAAACCTTTTTGTAACTGTTACTGAGAATTTTGTTGCTGTTTGGCCGGCTACTTGCAAATGTATTTTTGTATTTTAATATACAAAATACATGTATTTTAATTTGGTGTATTGTCATTTGTACATTTTGTACTTAGACATTGGAAATGTTAGATTTATATTTCGAACTGTGGTTTTAGGTTTTCTTGTTTTTCCATAGAAAACAGAGCCACTGCCGTTTATGCAATTCACTTTGTACATATTGTACTTGACCATAGTTGTTTATGTACTTTACTCTGACGTCTACTAAGTTTATTGTGATTAGTTATTCATTTCACGCAGACCTTACTTCACTATTGTCATTTACCTTAGTGGGTTTCACTTTGCTGCGATTCATATTATCTTATTATTTTTACTTTAAAGCTTTGCCCGAATAAACAACCTCAAATTAGTTGTGTCCTGTGCTGGGTTGACTTTCGCCGGGCTACATTTATCCTTTTCGAATGAGAGCAAGGCGTGCACTGCAGCCCTTTTTAACGATTCTGCTCGTTCTGCCCACCAGTAATGGAACTTGGCGGAAACAAAAACAACTTCTCTTATCAAGGCAGAGAGCAATAAATATAGACATGAAAACCAAAAGTGCTACTTCAGGTCATCCAAATGTTTTTCCATTACTGCAGAGCAATGACTCCCTAAAACCTAAACAATGGATACAACCTGACTTTTTCCAACACACAGTATCAATATCAAAGATGTTATGAAGACTGTCTCCCTGCTGACTCCTGTCCAACACAAATGCAGCTGCTCCTGTGTAGATAGTAGAAGGAGGGGGGGGTTGATACATTCAGGTCAGAGTCAGCAGTGTGTCTTGGTTTGGGTTGTGTTTCAGGAGCTGGCTCAGAGAGAGAGAGAGAGAGAGAGAGAGAGAGAGAGAGAGAGAGATGCTGGCCCTCCAGGGCCCCTGGGTTGAAGCAAAGAGACAGCTTGCACTGTGCAGTCTGCAACAAAAAAACTCCACATCCAACTTCATCAAAGGCCTGCAAAAACTAAGATGACGCAGTTCGCTCTTTTAAAGCAGTTGCCTCACAGCCTCAAAAGGTGCGTCCCAGAAGATTGGACATATTGGATGACTTAGTGAGGGCCTGGACCAGCTGTAGGCACAACATAATTTGTGAGTCTGAAATCTCATTAGTGGCTGCTGCATTCTGGCCAGGCCTGAAAAGGGACTGGTGTGTGGTCAAACTGCTATTACTACTGAACTGACTTATCTCTGCTTGGACGGAGTCATAGAGCTGGGCACCAAGTTCTATATCGTTACAAACGGTTGTTTGGCAAGAGCATTGAGGCTTTTCCCCTCCAAGCACCATTTTTCCTTACTCTCTCCATTTTATGATATTCTCCCCTCTAAAATGTATTTCAAATACATCTAGATACATTTTGCATCTTTGCTCAAACGCATGTGACGCCTGACAATATTCCAGAAATGCATGGCTATGACATCTAGTCTACAGGTTGGCCAAAGTGGTTCCTAATTCGGCTTCTTAAATTACTCTTTACGTATTGATCAATAGAGATCATATTTGGGCCCAACAAGCCTAAACATGGTGAATTAAAAAGAAATGGAACATTTGTCATAATTAACACATGTTCAACTTTGTAAAAAACATGTTTTCCTACTCTAGAGGTTAAAACATTTACAATAGTAAAAACCTCTCTTCAGCTGAATTAAATAATGACAACAATGTATTTTTTCCGATTTATTTTACTGATTTAAACACTGGTACTGTACGAATACTCTACTTGTATTATTTGTATTATTTTCTACTTTGCAGAATACTAGTGAAGACATCAGAACTATGAAATAACACATATGGAATCATGTAGTAACCAAAAAAAAATTAAACAAATCAAAATATATTTTATATTTCACATTATTCAAAGTAGCCACCCTTTCCCTTGATGACAGGTTTGTACACTTCGCTATTATTCTAAAATTGTAAAAATAAAGAAAAACCCTTGAATGAGTAGGTGTTCTAAAACTTTTGACCGGTAGTGTGTGCATGCGTGTATATCTATATATTAGTAGTGTTATATATTAGGTGTAGGGTTAGTCGGTGGTGCAATTTCTTCCTTTCCCCCTTTTTATTTTTGTATCACAAAATGTACCGTGATCGACTACACACATAGTAGGTAGCGTGATGCACAAACAAATGTGTGAACGCCATGATACCAAAACAGAAGAAGAAGATTAAAGGTTACGCTTGTACACTGCCAGTTCTGCAGTCTTAATGAGCATGATACATGCATGTGATACCAAAGAGCCTACTAAAGTTTAACTGTTACAATATGATTTGGCAAATGTTTTATATTTGCCATATATTTTAACAAAAATATATTTTTCTTACAAAATACTTTTAAATGATAGGGACAGGAAGTTTGGATTTTTTTACTACATGTGAAAATATATTATTAAATACATTCTTTAATGTATTTCAGAATTAATTTTGAAATATATTAAATACATTTTCCGATGCATTTAACTTATAATGTGATATATATTTGAAATACATTCCTTAATATATGTTGGAAATACCATTATTTTGCCAATAAAAAAAATGTCACATACTGTATATCCTACATTTTGTATCTAAAAACATATTTTAAATGTAATTTTTTCCGTATGGGCTCTCTCATATACATGAACAGTTTCCTACTGTTAAATGTATCTTCTTAACACAGTTTACTTCACTCCTGCTCTGAATTTCACATTTTCTGTCTCAGAGCAGACAGGACAATCACATCACTCTCAGCACCTTCACCCACCTCTCCCCTCATCTTCAAAAAAGACTTGTACAACGTCTGTGTCCCAGAACTTTAACTGTCCTCTCATTGTACACTAGGAGCCCTGTCTTTCCTCTGGTTAAAAGCAATCGGAGCATCACAACTAGGGCTGACCCCATTTAGTCGACTGGCCATTTATTTGGTCGATAGGCTGTTGGGCGATCAGTCACAAATATAAATCCTTTTTTATGGCACACAATACACCTGTCTGATTCACGCCTGTCTGAGTGGACTAATCCATTGCAGAGACTGCGGAGATGGCACACCAGTAGTAGACCAGTTCATTCCCATAATTTCTAATCTACAATGTTTGTTAAGTGACAGTCATTTCTATTAATGCATTCAATATATTATTATGACAGTCTTAACATTCGCATTGTTGGAGTGGACACGTTGTTTGCAGAGCACACAGCCTAGGCTACACTTGTGAGAAACAGGTTTTTGTTAATTTCATTCCATTTACGAGTTGTCAATTTATTCATTGTCTTTGGTTTGGAGCTCTCCTGTCAATCTTCAGAAAAGAAACACACCTGATTACATATAGAAGTAGGCCTAGGCTACTTGGCCTGCGAGCAAATGTAGGCCTATGAATGTGCCCACCACTGTAGAGATTCTCAAAGTAATTTTTTCTTCACCTCAAACATCAAGTAAGCAAAGTCTTGTTTTTACATCCATTGAGAATGACAATAGTTCCTCAATGTAGCCTATTTAAAAATTATTTCCAGCTCTCTCCCTTTCGCTAACCGCTTAGCATGAAAGGGGGGAAAAAATGTCATGCTCTGATCCAGTGTAAACGTTATAAAATAGGCCTACCTAATTACTTCTTATCCCTTGCGCAAATAGTCTACAGCTGTGTCTGTCAGGAGCTTAATGGCGCGGGAAACTGAGGGCTCAATATATTTTATATCATGTTGTAAGTTTGCTAGCACCATCTTCTAGCTGGACCAAGTTGATAGCTGATACAATGTTTCAAGTTCCTTGCAGACAGGCCATGCACAGCCAATATGATTTATAGAATATTTATTTTTATCAGGATATTGTCTACCTGCAGGGTGCAAAGTTTTTATGTTGGCTTTATGTGGGCAAATTGTACATATTGGCAATGGAAATAGAAGTTACTTTTAGATTTGTATTATTTTCATTTCGAATTTTGAAGAACCACATGATATTGATTTTGAGATATGAAGACTTTATTATAAATTCATTGAAACTGTCTCGCGAAAATGTGATTACGAAAATCATAACTGGCACGCAGTAAAAATGGTACGATAAATTGGCACTCCAAATGGAAAAGGTTGCCGACCGCTGGTGTAGCCCATTACCAGCAACTTCAGGAGAAAAATGGAAGGCTGGCAGCAGCGGGAGGAGGGGGGGGGGGGGAAGGATCAGAAAAAAACTCAGTAGCCTACATACAGTATATGTTGATTTTATTAAAACATAGGGTGTGTCTGTATATGGAATAAAAACACGTAAGAACATTTAGACCACATATGTCAGAGTCAAGGCCGCGGCACTTCTGGCCCGCGAGAAGGTTTTTTACGGCCCCTGGGATGATCTTGATTTATTATTAGAACCGGCCGCAGACCGCAGCAAGCCGGCAGCCGCAGATCTTTTCACGCACCAATACTACATTTCCACAATGCAACGGTGACGCACCGAGCAGTAGGCTGCTTCATTTCAATATTTATTGGCACAGCAGTCGTCAGCATCACAGTAAAATTAACTTTCAGATACCCATCAAAAATGGCAAAACGGAAGGTGGACACTGAGAACCGGGGGTTTCAAACAAGGTGGGAGTCGGAGTATATGTTCACGGAGGTAGCTGGAAAACCTGTGTGTCTTCTGTGTGGAGAAAGTGTGGCGGTACTGAAAGAGTATAATCTGAGACGACATTATGAAACGAAACACGCGGACAAAAACAAGAATATGGACATGGAACAAAGGCTACAAAAGGAGAGGAATTAAACGAGGCCTCAAATCTCGACAGGCTCTGTTCAAAAAAGCCAAATCACAAGGCCAGGTGCTGTCAAGGCAGTTTTATTTGGCAGAAGAGATCGCTAAATCAGCCCGGCCATTTACGGGGGGATTTCATCAAAAACTGCATGATTAAAGTTTGTGACGAAGTTTGCCCAGAAAAAGGCAACTCTTTTTAAATGTGAGTCTGAGCAGAAACACCATTGCGAGAGAGTAGACCAGTTGTCCATCAATCTAAAGAGCAGCTTGTGAAAAGGGAAAAGATTTATTGCATATTCCTTGGTGTGGATGAGAGCACCGACATTTCTGACATTGCCCAGTTGTCAATTTTCATCCGCGGAGTGGACTCCAGCCTAAGCGTGACAGAGGAGTTTTTGGCTTTACGTCCTATGCATGGACAACTACGGGGCATGATTTGTATGAAGAGGTGTCAAGATGTGTAAATGAGATGGAGCTGCCTTGGGAAAAACTCGTGGTTTGACAACGCGGGCACTCGATGTGTGGACACAGGAGCGGACTGGTGGCGAAGATACGGGAAAAGATGCAAGAGGAAAACGCGACAGGTGAGCTGACAGCTTATCATTGTATCATACACCAGGAAGCGTTGTGCGGTAAAGCCTTGAAAATGGAGCATGTTGAGCACATCACGCGCACAGTTAACTTTATCAGAGCCAAAGGTTTGAATCACCGCCAGTTCAAGGCATTTCTGACGGAGTTAGAAACGAGCATGGTGATTTGCCTTATCACACAGAGGTGCGATGCTAAGCCAGGGAAAGGTGCTTCAAAGATGTTTCGAGCTTCGTGAGGAGATTTGTCTGTTCTTGGACAGCAAAGGGAAAGACACAACACAACTCCGAGACGAAATGTTTTCTGTGTGAAATGGCTTTTCTGTGTGACATTACGAGTCATCTGAATGCAATGAATTGCAGCTGCAGGGTCGGGATATGTCATCTCTGATATGTACAGTACAGTGAAGGCATTTAAAACAAACTGACTCTGTGGGAGACGCAGATGCGGAAAGAAAATTTGAGCCACTTTCCCAGCTGCCAGACCATGAAAGAGAAGCTCTCTACCAGTGCTTCCAGCGGCACAGTTGGCTGATAAAATAGGTATGCTTGCGCTGACTTTCGACGCCGATTTTGCTTTTGAAGCACAAAAAAGCAGGTTGGAACTGCTCGGTAACCCATTTGCTGTTGACGTGGAAAGCTCACCACCAAACCTCCAAATGGAGTTGATTGACCTCCAATGCAATGATGCACTGAGGGCAAATATGCGGCAGTGGGTGCTGCGGAGTTCGCCCGTTTCCTCCCCGACACAATGCCCCAGCTGCGCATCCAGGCTGCTCAAACGTTGTCTATGTTTGGCAGCACATACCTGTGTGAACAACTGTTTTCTTTGATACCTGAACAAAACATCACACAGAAGTCGACTTACTGCTGAACACCTCCACTCAATTCTGAGGATTTCCTCAGCTCAGAGCCTTACCCGAACATTGATGAACTTGTGGAAAAGATGGGACACCACCAAGTATCACCTCAACCTCAAACAAGTGAACATTACTGTGCAATCACATATTTAGAGTTTTTACTCAGTTCAAGTTTAAAAGTTAAAGTTTAATATTTGTTTTCACTGCATGTTACTTCTCCTTAAACAAAGTGTTGTTTTTGATTAATAGATTTTTGCACTTTATTTATTGATTTCAATCCAATTATATTTTAAAAATATTTCAGTTGAGTGGATGATAGAAAATTGCTATTATTGTTTTTTTCTTTGAAGTATTTAGCCCTTTTGCTAAAATAGAAAATATAGGCTACTGATGGTGCCTTGAATACCGGTTTCTTTCATTTAATGTTCATGTTATGGGGATTTTTATATAAAGGAAATTTGTCTTTTGTGTCTGTTGAAAATTAAAGATTACTGACAGAGCCATAAGAAAATATTGCTTTATTTATCTGATCATATTGGAATATATTTGTTAGGTTTTCAGTAGGTTCAATTAGGTTCACTAGACTATATGCGTCATTWAAAAWTTTTTCAATGAACATTCGAACAGTCCGGCCCTCGGCTTGTAGCTAAATTTTTTATTTGGCCCTCCGTCCATTTGACTTTGACACCCCTGATTTAGACCAATCGATTGGTCGAAAGAACAGACAACTCTCGGTCGATTTTGTTGGGGACAGTCCTAATCACAACCACTCTGTTCCTCCCCTTACCCTCTCAGCTGTGGCCTCACTCCACAGTCACACATCCCAGCATATGTGACACGTTTCAGGAGACTAGACGTATCCCGTGGGTCACTACTTCACAGAATAACTTTTTTTTAAATCAAAATGTGTTTTTTTTTGGCTGAAATGCCTTCTTGAACATGTGAACTTTCATGTGCCTTAATAACAAACGTGTATGCCATCTGTAAATATGAATAAAAGTGTTCAATTATGAGCCTAGTTGGTTTAGCCACAGAAAAAGCCATCAACCTTCACCCTAAACATGACTGGCTGAGATTATGAGTGGACTGGACATACCGAGAGAAGAGTTTGGATTGGTCTGCCATATAGCATGCTTCTGTCTATTTAAGATGGTTAGTATGTCTAGGTAAAGCTTTTTTTAAATGTATCATGTAGTAAAACTGCATAAGTGTTGCTCTCCACTTTCTGGGGGACCAAGTTTTGAAATCAGTGGAATTCGAGTATGATAGCTAAGGAGATGGAGAAAACACTTGTCTCCGGATTACATCTTCAAACTAAGGGCAACCATGGCATCTGACAGGAGACGTGTCCATCTATGATGTATGCGGGTGAAATAGTCTAGCTAGCTATATTTTCAGATATTACATGTTTCTAATTTAGACAGAAAGTGGTTTCATTTCAAGTTAGTGTACTGTTAGCTAGCTAACGTTAGCTGGCTGGATCGCTAGCTTATGCCTTTCATGCAACTTTTTTCAAATCATCATTAGAGTCGCATCATGGAGCCTTAGAATGTATTGCAAACGTTGGGCTGTATGTTTTGATTTTTATCACAACTAAAGTTGCATAAATAATTCTAAATTAAGCATACAGGAGGACCTGTTTCTTCGTTAACCACTCAACACAGAATAGGGTGTGCGCACTCCCTCAAATCGTTTTGAGAAAATATCCTTTCTATATCATTCAGCTTTGTTCAATTGTATTCTTCATACTATAAAATAATATAAAATAATGGCATGGTGTTCTAAGCGAATCTTGTCTGCTAAATGAACTAGTGTAGCCCACAGACATATGGCATAGCCAGATCAGGGACAAATATAAAGACAACTTATGCTCTTATGTCCTTCTGAACTATCATGTTTCTTTAGACCTTTAGACCTAATAAATCATGGATTTATTATGATGGTGTAGGCTATTGAAATGGATTTATTAGACATGCTCAGTGTGTTTATGATAATTAGGGAGAAATTACCGTGACACCGGCAGTTATTTGCTTGACAATCACCGGCTGACAGAATTTCATGACCGCCACAGCCATAGGACAGCTCATAATAATTGCTGGAACGAAGCTAATTAAATGGCATTGAACACATGGAAACCATGTGTTTGATGTAGTTGATACCATTCCGCTCCAGCCATTACCCCCAGCCCGTCCTCCCCAATTAAGGTGCCACCAACCTCCAGTGATTCATAGCCTATCATAGTCTGCTGTCTTCCTAGTCCCCCAGTCCCATCCCATCCCTCCCTACCCATCTCCCAGCAGTGCAGTGTTTCACGACTGCTCACATCCAGCCTGGCTGTTATTGCTATTAAAGGTTAACCACCCCCAGGGGTTTGTGACATTGAACAAGACACACAACAACGATGATGCCATGGCTATTTGCTGCTCCAGGCTCTGTGCTCACTGCACGGAGGAGAGACTAACACAAGTAGTCGTGACATCATTTACAGCAGTTAGAGTTGTAAGCATAGTTGTTTTTCCCTGTATTGAGGTGAGTATCCCTGACGAATAGAAATAGTTTTTAGTGAGGTGGAGAAATATATATTATTAGACTACTTCACATTTTGGTTTTTACATAGCAACATGATGCAATACTTATTGATGCTCACAGATCATAATCTAACTAGCCTACTACTGCTGAAATAAAATGTGCCTGATGATAGTAAGAGAAAATACTGTATACTCGGCTCTCCAGATGAATCATTTGGCCTCTAATAAATCTGTGAATTGTTCAATTCTATGTCTGACATTCCTCTCATACCACTTTTTCTCCACATTTTCACAGGACCTCGCTTTGGCACAGACTAAACATGAGGAAAATTCCTCTGTGTCCATCTGTCAAACACACACACACACACGCATGCACGCACACACACACACGCACGCACGCGCACACACACACACACCCTCGAATTTACAATTCCCTTTCAGCTGCACCAGATTCATAACCACACTAGCTAACATAAGGGTCGTTCTTGAATTGCGAAGGCATTTGGGCATGGAATTTTGGGGAAAAATGAACTTCTTTTTTCTAGTATGTATTTGGGTATATCTTCCCATTCTATATCAACTACTATGGCAGCTTAATAACTTACTTTTTTTACCATTAGGATAGCATTGTGTCACCAGTAGCAGTAGTAACACCAATGAGATATTGTATTTTAGGTTATTGAGAACTTTCTTGAACGGAGGCCACAGATTCTCAAATCTAAGGTCATTAATAAACCCCTTAACAATTATTTACTGTGTATTGATTCATAATTTTGCTCACAATGTGCAAATTAAAATGAGTAACACCAAGTGACACTGGATATAGACACTCTGAATTATCAATGGAATCCAAAAATGTATGACATACTAAACGGGTGTGATTAGCCAATAATTGTTTTTATTATAAAACAGGTTGTTTGGATCCTGGATGCTGATTGGATGAGCATCGTTCCAAGCCGGGCTGCATTAACTGACACAGGCACACCTATGCCTTTGTAACAGCGAGGAATGTAATCTACGTAATCCCCAAAAGTGATTATTTATTATTCATGAGAGGGCCATAAACAATAACTAGTAATGCTGCATACTCCAAGAAAGGTTAAAATCTCACCTTTCTGGTAAAAACTGTTATAAACTGCTGAGGTGTAGTCACTTTTGAGGACACAAGCTCAAGTGCACAGTACAAATATGATAACAATATAAAAAATATTGTGACTAGGGTGGGCATTCTAGTTTCTTTATTTCTATGTTTGTGTGGTTACCAATCAGAGGCAGCTGTCTATCGTTGTCTCTGATTGGGGATCATATATAAGTTGTCCTTTTCCGTTGGGTTTTGTGGGTAGTTAGTTTCTGTTTAGTGTCTGCACCTGACAGAACTGTTTCGGTGGTTTGAGAAATAAAATATCATGAACACTTGCTGCGCTTTGGTCCATGCCTTCCGACGAGAGACGTTACAAATATTAAATATTTGATACGATGTATTTCTTCATATTCAACAAAACTGTTTGAATAAGGCTTGAAATGACTTATATTCTTTCCAAATATAGTATAATGAAACTAAACAATAACTAACTATAAGATTTCACCTTCCTTATAACTGTGAAATACATATTTTTATGTGCATATTTTATAAAGGTCTCTCCTGATCAAAATGTCTACCCCCACGTCACACAGACCTCTAGCTTGGCTTCCTGAACATGGTAGGAACTCGCCTTTCATCTCATATTCATCTTGGCCATCTATGGCAAACAGAACTCTATTACAGTTTTTTTTACAATCGCTAGGACCCATTTCTCAATACTTAGGTCACTTTTTCAAAACTCATCACACAGTGAGTACAACAGCAGTCTATGTGGGCTAAACTGTGGATCATTTTCCATTGCTTTGGCACAAAATGCATTCAATGACTACATCTTAAAAATTTTATGAATTATTTTCTCACTCAGACACAACCACCACCAAAACTCTATGTACCTACAGGCCAATTTGCACATGTTTACATACTCTTTTCAAAACTGTGCAACTTAAGTTCAAAACCTAACATAAAACAAAATTAAAAAAGACAGTAATACCGTATTGAAATATATTCCAAATCTAAAAGATTAAATACTATCAAAACAATTAGACCAACCACAGCTGATTCCCATTGTAGCTGAACACCTACCCCGGTGCTAGTCTTTCAATTTCATTACCATCTATACAGAAGGGGACATTTTAGGAATAATGCTGTACTGTAATGTAAACATGGACCCAGCCAGATATAGAGAAGTGGCTGATAAAGAAAGAAGAGTGGCTGGGAGAGGGAGAGGAGTACGTATGCGTGGTGGAAGAAGACTGAGGAAGATCAAGAGCTGTAGTCTCAGATGAGATTAGGGCTGCTATAATTGATCATGTAATAAATCATGGTCGATCAATGAGAGAGGCTGGTCTGAGAGTGCAGCCAAATCTGCAACGCTCAACAGTGGCATCTATTGTGAGAAATTTCCGGCAAAAACACAGTAAGATGTGCATTCTGCAAGGGCATCTGACTGAACTGCACATTACAGAAGTAAAATTGAGTAAACCTCCAAACCCATTTGTGTGTAATTGTTTTTGTATTTCTGCATAGGACCAAACAGTTACCTCCCACAGGCGGGAGAGATAGGATTTCACTGCTGTGCAGGAAACTGCAACTTGATATGGTAATCAAAAACAATGCATAAAACTCACAGAGATTCGGACGAGTGTTAGCAGACAACATTACATTTGAAATATTCACAATGTAAGCATGGCAACTATTCTAGAGTCTTGAAACAACATCAAGTCAGGCTGAAGCAGTTGTACACTGTCCCCTTAGAGAGACTCTGAACGAGTCAAGCAACTCAGAACCAATATGCCCCAGTAGATGACTATAAAAACACAACTGGTTTTGAACACAAAACCAAAAAACAGAAGAGAGAGCACACAATGGCATGTTAACAGGTATAATGTAAACTACCGTAATAGCCTAACTCTTATGTTGCCTTGTTGATTTTATTTTAGAGAGTCATGGATCCTTCTACCCCCCCCCCCCCCCTTAAAAGAGTTAAGACACTATTGTAAAGTGGTTTCTTCCACTGGAGTATTCAGTAAGGTGTGAATGCACCAATTTGTAAGTCGCTCTGGATAAGAGCGTCTGCTAAATGACTTAAATGTAAAATGTAAATGGAGATTGAAGCCAGGCAAACATCCCACATATTCATCTTTACGGCGAGGAAGAAATGTGATTGGGAAAAGAGCCACAGTGGATGTCCCGGGCCAGAGGGGTGCCAACATCACGTGTGCAGAAATATCTTCTGATGGATTGCTGTTACACAAACCGATAATTGGGCCTAATTTCATTCATGGATGACCTCTATGGAAGAGTTGTGCCAGGTGAGGAAAGGGTTGAAGTGAGGTGAAATCAGCCAACGTTTGTAATTGTATGGGACAATGTGGCATTTCACCACTCCCGTGCAGTCACAGAGCGGTATGCAGCCCATCCCAGGATGGTGTCGCTTTTCCTCCCACCTTACTCTCATTCCTCAACCCCATAGAGGAATTATTTTCCACATGGAGGTGAAAGGTTTATGACCACCATCCACATGATCAACTGTGTATTGCCCAAGATGACATAAGATGTGATGTGGATGAGAACCTGTGCCCAAATGCAGAAGACAAGGTTGACTAGCATTGCTACTGTATCTGTATCGGTAGATGGTGTTTATACAAATTCTTGTATTTTTGTAATCACTCAATGCCAACAAATGACAAAACATATTGAAGCATATTGCATCATGTCTGATTCATTCCTGTAACATACACTGCAGTGAATTCTAAACAACAGAGAGGTGTCATTCTTGTTTTGTAAAGACATTTTACAAAAGAAAACATTGTGTAATGCTACCTGTTGTTAGTGTTTTTTAGGTCATTGTTTTATGAGTGACAGTGTGCTTGTTGGGTGACAACCTTTGCTAGTGTTATGGAAGAGTGAGTTGATTTGAGACATGTATGAAGTGTTTTGGTAGTTTTAGTGCATTTTGGATGTGAAATGTGAAACTGCTGTGCCAAGCTGAAAGTTGGTTAAGAGAACTGTGTGAAAAGTTTTGAAAAAGTGACCTAAGTATTGAGAAATGGGTCCTAGCGATTGTAAAAAACTGTAATTCATTATTTTAGATTACTTTTAGATGACTGATGGCATGTGATTTGTCAGTAGCAGTGACGGAGAGTTCAGCTAGGAGTTGATACTGCGAGTCTGTGTTCATGTCATCAGAAGGAATTCCCCTCGACCACGCCCCAACATTGGGGTAAACAAACATTCTTTCCCATTGACCCCCGTTGTAAAAGAGCCAACTTCAGAGTTGATTTTTTTGTTATACAGAAATGACAAAACATGCCGAAAAGCTGCTGTGTTATTGTAACTAGGTAAAAAAAAATTGACCTTATGTTCGCAATGCTCCCACGTAGAGAAATAGAGAAGAGCCCAGTGGCTTCAGGCTATTTGGTGTGGAACACGAAGATTGGGAAATTGTGGGGACCTGGTGTCTAAATAGGCTACACGTAGCTATGTGTGTGGAAAAGATTTAATCAACAGGTTGAATACGGCCCGCGGAATCATGCTCAGATCAAAGTTTTGAAAAACGTATTTGTTATTCAAATGAAAAGCCCATTGAATACTCGGCATTGTGTAACGATTTAACTCGCACAGCTTGTGGGACATTTATTTTGAAGGCACGTATAAATAACTGCACGAGGACAGACGGTGACTGACAGGATGACACACACGTCACAGTTACAAATAGTAGCTAGCTAGAAATTGAGCAATTCGTTTTTCCAAGATTTCAAAGAAAAGTCAAGTAGACAATGAATGTAGGGTGTTCCAGTAAGAGTGGACATCGAAATATTTCTTTATTGAGGCATCAGGGAAAGCTGTGCACTTAGTGTGCAAAGAGAGCATCGCTGTCTTGAAAGACTACAACTTGTCCCGACACTCCCAGACGAAGCATGCAGAGAATATAGGAATATGTCTTCTGAGCAGAGGACAAAGTGCATCGAAAGAGTTGCTTTCTCAGTTGCAAAAGCAGCAAGGACTTTTCACAAAACTGCATTCAGTAAACAACGGAATTGCGAGAGCTAGCTATGTACTGTCCCGCAAAATTGCTAAACATAGCAAGCCATTCGCTGAGGGCGAATTCATTAAAGAATGTTTAATTGACTCTGAAGCAATACTTTGCCCCCACAAGAAAGAGCTGTTTGAAAATGTTTCCCTGGCATGTTGACGACATCGCAGAGAAAATGGAACAGTTGAAAGACAAGGTAAAGAAATATCTATTTCTCCTTGGCCCTGGATGAGAGCAGTGATGCACGTGACACGGCGCAGTTGTTGATATTCTTACGAGGCACACCGGCAGTCATGACCGCAGTAAAATTCCACGTAAGCCATGGTAAACTCCTTTTATGCACTCTAGGCATACTTTGTTGGTACACAACTTGCTAATGACCAGCAGGTCCTAATGGCCTGGTACTCACCACTCTATTGTCCCTCTAACCACTCTGACATCAATGCAAATGCAACAGAAAATCACATCAAACACTGATCATCAAAACGGAAGGCCTATTGTACTTTTAAAACTCACCTCACTGTGATGATCAATGTGAAGAAAGTTTCAACCTGCTTTTGAGATTCTGAGTGTAAAACATGGTGGTTGTGGATGTTTCAAAGCCTAACAGAACAAAATGGACAGCACTTAAGGTTATGATTGTGCTATTATACAATACATAATATTGCATATTATGCATGGCAGAAAAAGATAAAACAAAACTGATTTAAGATGTCTTTGGTACATAATTGGTCTAGCCTATATTCAAATTAAACACGTTTGAGTAATCACCTTCGAGTGTGGACTGTATTATGCATACTGGATGGACTGGTTACTTTATGCTACACTCCAAAATTGCTATCAATGAGTGTGGGAGAGAACATATAGCAAGTCCTAGGAGACGCTGTTGGTTCATTGATTGTGCAGTTCAGCTTACAGTTAGCGTACAATTTGATTTTGAATACCCTAGTAATAGGGCATATTTATATTTTCATAATTGGGTGACAGCTATACAGAATCTCATCACCATGCGTTTCCATATCCTCTATCCTTTAATCCATTCTCGAGTGCGCAGACGGGCTGTCAACAGTTTAGTGAACTATGTTTAGTTGAGAAAACATGTTAGTATCGACGTTACCGAACAGATTTCACTTGGTTCCCAAATGAAGCACTGGGTAGGTGCAGGAACAAGGTTGGAGAGCCCATGGCATACAGAGTTTGGCAGAATATCATCTGTTGGGGCAGCGAGACCATGCTCCTAAAACAGGGGTTGATGTGTGGAGTGAAATAAGTCTTATTTATCAGCTGCTCATATTAAGCACATGCTCAGCTATAAAACCGAAGTAGCCTACAAAATGGAGCAGTGGGAAAGCGTGCGGCCTCCATTCACTATTCGTACATACAGATGCCATGTTTCCCCCCCCCCCCTGTTTCTGCCCAATTGATAATGCATCATTCTAATTTGACATATTAATAAATACGAGATTCAATTGAGAATAGTCTAATGGAGGGAAATATGATCACTTGATGAGAGAACAGCTGTGCAGCCTGAGGCAAGGAACAGAACGCAAGCTTTTTTTGCAACTTTTTCAAATCAATAGCCTATAGCTGCACCATGCAGCCCATATGTTTTGATTCCTAAGACATTCTAAGGTTTGTGTCATTCACAACTAAAGTTGCCAAATAACTCTAAATCTAGCATATAGGACCTGTTTCAAATTCTCTTTTATGCTTAACATAGCCCCTTCATATGCGCAATGGCTGCCAAATTGAAAAAAATATCATTTTTACTTGTATGTGTGGAGGCCTGGAGATGCGAAACGTGTTTATGTTAATTAATGGTAAATTACCGTTAGACCAGCAGTCTTTGACCAGCTGACAAAATTTAGCGACCGCCACAGCCCGAGTCCTGGAAGAAGACAACGTCTGGACTGGGGCACTAAAATGGCTGATCCTGATAAGACTGGACCCAACTGGAGTGGGCGGAGTCCAACACCCTCACATTAGGAAACAACAGAGGCTTCGTCCACTACTATGGCAGGCAGGAACTGCGGCCAACTGGGCCATCTGGCCGCAGCCTGCACAGCCATCTGCAAGATCTGTAAACCCACCTACCCCCTCCACCAGACAATAACGAAGACCCCAACCTTTCCACAGGCACTGCCCAACGCACCACCCAAGACGTCCTAGAAACAGCCCTCACCCCGGGATAGGATGACATCACCCGAACTCATTTTTAATTCACTAATGGTAACTTGATCTATTCTTACCAAATTTTAACAAGTATCGCCTTGTAACCAACATCGGAGAAGGTGTGTTTGCGGAGGGGCGTGGTTTATATACTGGATAGCTACTCTATTAGTGCCATAATTTGACTGCAGGGTGTCAGATAATAAAGTTTACACTTAATCTATGGCAAAGATACTTATGTCTCCCCTTTCATCGGTGTCTGGTGTTACCTAGGTGCTGGCTAGCTAGGGCTTCAGCCAGCATGGAACAAAAGGGAGGAAGGGACGTTCAAAACTCTGACACAGTTGTCATATCAACACATCCATCAGTACTGCTGTGAACCGCATTACAAAAGACATGCCAAATAGGAGATGTATAAAAAAAGAGGCTATTTTACATAAGAATGACTATTCGGGACTTTTTAAACCTTAAATGATTGAGCACTTTGCCATGTCCTTTTGGTCTGTTTTGCCCCTGTAGTTGCTGCCAGTTTGGAAGCCTGTTTTATTAAACACAAAATCCAAATGAATATGCTGTAATGTTTGTGAACACTTTACCTAGCAGCCAAACAGCTTTCACCAATCCCCACCTTGTAATTACAGTAAAATACTGTGAAATACAAACCCCGTCCCTCAACGACTGTTATTAATTCATCCATTTATTAATATATTCATTCCGATTATGGTAGCATTTTTTTTTATCTTACAGTAAATGTTATGGTATTGTACTGTCATTACACAGTACTTGCTTTGATAGAGTATATTATAGTAGGTGTACTGTAATATGAAATACAGAATTTGACTCGCCACGAGCTGCCTGTAAGCTACTGTCAAATCTTCGGTAACACTTTACAGTGTAGGTCAACAGCCTCCCAGGGCCTGATAGTGCAGTAGCCGATTCCACTGCTCTGCACTACACAGTGGTATGGCTAGGCAATATGATGTGAAGGGACCATTCACTCTGAATCCTCTATCCCAACATCACTCAGATTTCTGTAATAAATATATCTGACAACTCAGAGACAGGCTTGTCGTCTAGGTAAAGCGTGGCTAATACTATTTCATACAGTAGATGCACACAGACGATAACGCATTACTTGGGTCTGTGCATGACGGGGCCAGCTCTGTGCTTAAGGGGGTAGTGTACACGTACAATATTAGCATCCAGTGAGGATGAGGAAGTACAGTAAGTCAATGCCTTGCCAGTCACATGAGCAGGTTTTTCTCAACCATACATATTTTTCTCTGGGATATTTATATTATCCATTTAACAGGGGGCTTAAACAGCGTTAGGACAAGTGGTTAAATTGAGCAGGAGCTACCCGGAGCCGAGCTCCAGGATAAAAGTACTAACCCTAAAATGGTAATACATTGCCTAAAGCAGTAAATCGATTCCTAACCCTAGCTTCATGTCCACACTCTGTTTCAACCCTAGCCATAATCCTAATCTTGACGTTGTTAGCTATTACTGCACTGTTGGAGCTAGAAACACAAGCATTTCGCTACACCTGCAATTACATCTGCTAAACACGTGTATGTGACAAATAACATTACAACTCTAACCCTAGCCTTATGTTCAATCCCAGCTCCCCACTTACACTAACCCCTCCAAATAGTTCTCCCCCACCTCTGAATTCCCAATTGAACCTCTGCTTAGGACACCACCACATGGAGGGAGCAGTGTGTAATAAATGCACCACAGGTGTACAAAGCACCAAAGACTGGTAGGAAGCATGAGATGACCTCCAGTGTCAGAGGGGGAAGGAGAGTAAATGAGAACTGTTTTATTTCTCCTTCTATTGCCACGTTAAACCTCTCTCCCAATCTGCTCTAAACACTGAGTGAATATAAGGTAGGAGGACCGAATGAGGTCTTGGACTGATTCAGAGAACCAATTGCACTAGAAGAAACAAGGAAGACCAGGTCTATTCCTACAGTGTTCTGCATCAAGTTTTGCTTTCAGGGCCGTGATATACTGTAGCAGCCTAAGAGACCTCAACATGACAGTCAGAGATGCAACTCATGGGTGTTGTAATACAAGAAAGGCTTTTCCAAAGCAGACCTGGGGTTTTATATCTTCAATGTATCCCGACTTATTTTACTACACAGCTATTCACAATGGACTGTCACTGCCCCAAATGTGCCATTTGTATGTACTTATGTCAGCTAGTTGTGTGTGGCCCCAGGAAAAGCCATCTGTTCAATAATTACCCTTTAAAGGCCTTGGAAATAAAAGATCTGGACACATTTCATTAGATTAGCTGCAGTCCTCATAGCGTCTGTTTGCTCTACATGGCCCGTGCCAGGGATGCAGAGGTTTAGCTGAAGTACTATGCCAGGTTCCAGAGAAGTGGTTTTAACTTATGAAACCATTCCTTCACCCTGACTTTCCTAAACATGTATGGTCTGTACCATTCACATTGAATATGTAAGAGCAAGCACATTGTAGACTAGCTCTCATGTACCACCACACACACACTATCAGCAACAATACATCTTCATCTCTCCCTACAGCTCCCCTGGTAGTCATAAATTATCCACAGGATTCAGCTGCAATCAGTGTGTAAAGTAGAGTAGCGGTTGCTGTGATGTTAGAGGGACATTAGCATCCTCATCTCAGAGAAACAAACACTCTGTCATCATCCCAAATAGCAACAGATTCTCTTTTATAGTGCACTACTTTGGACCAGAGCTCTATGGTCCCTGGTAAAAAGTAGTGCACTATATATGGAATAGGGTGTGATTTAGGACACATTCTCTGTCATGTCATACTCCAGCGCAGCGTCACACATATGAAGAGTTTCTTTCCAAAACACATTATATCCATTTTCAGAAATGTTGGCATATGAGCTTTTACTGTTTTTGTGCTTTTTCACTATCTAATCATGGCTTAGGTTTGTTCAATGAGACATGTACTTGTTTGAAATCTATAATCTGATGGTTCATTTCAGAGACAAATCTTTTCTTTTTTTTGCAAAATGCTATATTTCTGCCTCAGAGAAATAAGTAGCAGTGCTAGGTTTTACAGTCAAATGTTAAAGAACTGTACACATTATACATTTGTGACATATATATTAAATGAATCAATACAGTAATATGAGATCTGATAAAATATTTATATTTGACATTTTTGTCATTTAGCAGATGCTGTTATCCAGAGCGACTTACAGTAAGTGCATTCATCTTAAGATGGCTCGGTGAGACAATCACCTATCACAGTCAAATATACAGTCAAATAAACAGTATTCAAACATTCCATTAAGGCTAAACAATAGAGTGTTGTACACTTTAATACACACCTAACACGTAATAAAATCAGAACGTAACATTTTACACACACGAAGGTACCCATAAGCAATCACTTCTGGTGGAAAAACACCATGGTGAACACCAAATATGAAACATTTGTGAATACAGCGTTTTGGAAATAAACTTCATATGTAGGATGCGGAGTGTGAGATTTTGTATTTTGGAAATAGCAGTTGCAGGACGTATGCATGGCTAACAGCCTTGTGCTCACCACATTAGATTTTTGTTACTATGGCGACAATGATATAAAGATGATCCCACCTTTTTTACAGCCAACTGACACAGATGTTGCACATGTTACCACAAAAAGAGAGCCCCTGTATATGTGGAGAGTGAAGCCTGATGAAGATGTCAAACTGTTACAGTACACCTTGATCTTCCTTTTTTATTTCAAATTCTCTTTGAATGGCTCTTACTGTAATCATGAAGCTGACCTTACATTTTTAGTCATTTAGCAGATGCTCTTGTCCAGATCGACCTACAAGAGCAATTAGGGGTAAGTGTCTCGCTCAAGGGCAGATCGACAGATTTTTAACCTAGTCAGATGGGGATTCTACCTTTCTGTTACTGGCCCATCGCTCTTAATTAAGGATCGTTGTATTCCTGTTCAGTCTTTATCTGCCGTTTGTCGTCGCAGAGCCAATTCATGTCTTTCTTTCCAAATTGCTGGGTTTAGCTTGGCAGGGTAGTGACATTTCAGAGAGGGAGACGGTAGACAGAGCGAGCCGCTCTTTCCACCATATCGGCAGGTCGTATCTGTAGCTTTTCTGATACAGTACTTTATGTTCTACTGTTATGAGCACCATAATAAATAGCGGCCCCATATCAAGTTCTGCAGTGGTTTGGAGCAGCATGTTCCAATTGTATGGCTTTTTATTTATTTTTTTGTACAACCCATTAATTGCGAACATCTCGTGACCCTTTAACATTTAACTAAAAGTGAAGTGCAAATGAACTGATGACCACTTACATATTGTGTTGGTGTGCAATAATATACATGCCTGTGTCCTTCTCGTAAGAATGTGTATGTTCAGTAAACTTCCCGGTCTGTGTCTTATGTGTCCATGTACTGTGGAACTGAAACAAAGTGGATTGTTTAGCGAAGATGCACTAAGCAAGGACAACGCTGGGTGAGTGGGAGGAAGTAACTTTATCTGGGCATGGCTGTAGCAGCAGTGGTGGAAATAGCTTTGTTTTGAGGGGGCAGGACAACCTTTGATATCAAGGGTAAACAGTCAGAAATGTTCTCTGTGTAACGCACAGCATCACTGTGATGTCACTGCCTACTGACAATGCAAAATCCTACTGCTGTGTCCAGATACACAGCAGCGACGGTAGTCTTGATAGATGTAATAAAGAGATGGGCAACTTTGAAGGCGGTGGGAGCCACAAACAAATCTGAACTCATCATGAAGGGCCACGGTTGCTTGCGGGTCTGCGTACCCACATCTAATTTTGTGCAATTCTTTCTACTCATTTTGCCATATGGTGGAGAAAAATGTTTGCAACGTCTAATATTATATTTGAGTGAGACTGACTAACAAAATCAATGGGGGGCCCCCGGCAGGTAAGTTTATATTGCTAAATTTGTTTTACGGCCAGCTATCAAAAATGTTTGTAAGTCAATAAGCCCATGTCAGCGATCAGTGATTTACATAAGAGAACTGCTGATGTAGAAYCACATCTCGAAATTGCACCTTGTTTATTCTAACTCGCTTGAGTAACTTTTGGGGAAATTGTTCGGAGGGCCATCAAAAGGGGTGCCCATCCCTGCTGTAATACCTGATGGATCTCAAAGGCTGTAGATGTGGATCATGTTGGTATGTGATGAGATTCCTGWCTCCAGACATGAGTTGGAAGGAAAGATAACAATCCCTTGTGTTGTGTGACAATTCAATACGAGAGGATTGTAATAGCTAGGCTCTTGGACACAACTATTGGGCGATTCTATGATGATGGTGAAAGAGGATTACATCTCTTTCATTCTCTGTGTGGACTATCTGTCTCTAACCTGATTCCCTCGTCTCTGCTCTAGTTGCCTGCAGTGGGTAGTACAGTGAACTGAGAAATGTATGATACAAACCGGAGGACTAGAGCAAGTTCAGCTTTAGGTCCACTTATTGTTTCTCTTTTAAGTTAAGTGGACATTGAGCTGGTGAAACAATTTACACCTCCAATGATTCTACAAGACCTCAGGCCCAAGTGTTCTGAACATCATTACAGCCACTGATTTCAGATCTGCACAATTCAGAGATGGCGATCGTATAGACATTGTCTTACTTTAGATGGCGTCACTCCTACGCCACGTCCGTCCTTSAACCGRTCTGTCTTGTAGGACGTGGAACTCGTCTAAAAAAAAAAATCTAGATTTTGCTCATCCACCTAACACGAGTTGGTTATTCTGAAAGTCACTCCGCTCTCCATCGCTGACACATTGGTTAGTGGCTACTACGCAAACCATGCTCAATCAGCTGAACAAACTTGCACCAGCGTAGTGTGACCTCGTTTGAATGGATACTTCCTCGCCTTGTTGAGAACCAGGCTTCCCTAACTGGAAAGTCTGGTAAAGTGTATTGCAGAAAATGGCTACAAAAGGGTGGAAACCAGTGACGCCTCACAACACATCAAACCAATCAAATGCCTTGCTTGGGCGGAGCTCAAAAGGTGGCCACTAGTGCCGTAGGAGCWACAGCGTGCGAGGATGGCCGGGAAATCGCAGATTAAAACCCCATCAAAATACATTAATTATGCCGTGTTTGTGGTGACTTTCAATTGAAATAAATAGCAGACTGTCGGCCACACTTGATACACTAATGTTACTATAGCCTGGAGGTAGACACGTCAATACGTATTTTTTATTTTATTTTTTCAAACAGAGGAGTTGTAATGTCTTCAACTCAGAAACCCCTTCTACAGGCATATGGGGGAGGGTTCTTGAAATGTAACATCCAATCAAAATGTAGCTGCAGGAATCCAGCAGACCATTCTAGCCGTTTCAGCTGATACAACATTTTCCAACAACGTGATTTGGAGGTATGGCTATGTGAGACTTGATACTTCCTGTCCCTGCAGCCTGTTACACCCAGAGTCCCTCTCCCAGTGGTCCTCTGTCCTTACCCTAGGTCTCTGTGTGTTGCCTTGAGAACATCACAAAGTACATACAGTTACACACCCCAGATATGTCAGCCAAACGTTTGATACCGCATGAGAGCTGCAGTAGAACGTTGAATGGTTCCTACAAAGAGAGACCATATGAATGATGTTATTTTGGAAGTTGTTTGTGAGACTGAGGAAGCTGTAGTAGTCAGTCATTGGCAGTGGGATGGCCAGTTGTTGTATGGCGCTCTAATTACACTACTCTGCCAAGCTGAACCCAGACAATTAGGAAAGACATGAAACGGCAGACAAAGACGGAACAGGAATACAACGACCCTTAATAATGGATTATTCTTGTAAATGCATGGTGGTGGGACTGGTTGCTTGTTAAGTGCCTTCCACTCAAAGGCAGGCTCTGTTTTATGAAGCCCTGCTAAAGTAGACTAACCGGGGACAGACCTAGCAGCTTGATCTCGCTCGCTCGCGCACTCGTCTGCTTTAGCCTCAATGGAAACTGACACAGGGTGATGGGAGATGGCGGGAATGAGTGAGACTCGTTAGCCACTAGTGAATATTGTGTGGTGTCTGTCTGTGTACAACCAGGCTGATAAAAGGGAATATAGATGACCTCAGATCTCTGTGGAAGCTTTTGTTCAATTTAAAGGTCACAACCAAGAAGCCATTTCAAAGTGACATTTACAGATGCAGGGGAAAGATRAGCATCTAAAAGGCATTTACATCAGTCCGCGGAGATGCGTGGATGACGGTTATTGGTCAGCCAAATGACCACGGTCACCGATTTGAATAGGAGAATTCAGTGTGTTTTTAAGATGTTTTCTCCTTTCCTCCGCTCCTGACAGCATGTGCTGCTGCTGCAGGAAGGAGAGTGTTGCCTTGCTTGCTACAACACCTTGCTTGTTTCAGCAAGGAGCAACAAAGTATCATCTCTCTAACACAGCATGTCACCCACCTCCCTCAGTTCACACCTGGTGCTGTAGTCAGCAAAAGAAATGAGCTAAGGCTAATTTTCTCATTTAGAATCCTACCTTCCGCTATCCAGCTGTGCTGCTGGCTACTAACCCACAGATAAGAACTAGTATTGCTCAGGCCAGGAAGGGAAGGCCAGGGATGTATGGGGCCCAGGTTGGGGCCTGCGCTTCCCATCAGCTGACCCTGCTGCTCACAACAGCACCACCAGCTCAGATACACAGCAGCATGCATCAGCAGGTAGCCATGGCTACCACCACACCTCTCTATCCTTTCTACTCATGCCAAGCAGCAGGGGATATTAACAAACACCTATCATTGAAACGAATCTCACACCAGTGGGGAACCATGAGGTAGAGGTTTGCACAGGACTGATTCATCCTAAGAAATAGGTTAAATTACCAGAGATTCAGAAGTGGCCATTATATCAGCCAATATGCTAGACGTAGTTTGAAGAGAGTTGGGGAAAGACTTTAATATTCAATATGTAGCTCAAGAGAAACTGCAAGGGTGCAATGCTCACTCACCACGGTAGCCTGTGCACGAGTTGTGGTTTTCCCTTTTCAATGATTATCAGTTTTTTTTTTTTTATTGCGCCTTGACTCACATTTGTTGCGCTCCCTCCACTATAGTCTAATCATTTTTAAGTTAATTTCCTTGGAAAGATAACTGCCACGTGATTATCCGCCCACGCATAGGCAGCCTACTCTATTTCAATGAGACCGAATACATTGGCAAGAAAAAGTATGTGAACCCTTTGGAAATACCTGGATTTCTGCATAAAGTGGTCATAAAATTTGATCTGATCTTCATCTAGGTCACAACAATAGACAGTCTGCTTAAGCTAATAAAACACAAACAATTATACGTTTTCATGTCTTTATTGAACACACCGTGTAAACATTCACAGTGCAGGGTGGGAAAAGTATGTGAACCCTTGGATTTAATAACTGGTTGACCCTCTGGCATCAATAACCTCAACCAAACGTTTTCTGTAGTTGCGGATCAGACCTGCACAACGGTCTAAATTTTGGTCCATTCCTCTTTACAAACTGTTTCAGTTCAGCAATATTCTTGATTTCTGGGCTCTTGAGGTCATGCCACAGCATCTTAATTCGGTTGAGGTCAGTACTCTGACTTGGCAACTCCAGAAGACGGATTTTTTTCTGTTTAAACCATTCTGTTGTTGATTTACTTCTGCGTTTTGGGTCGTTGTCCTGTTGAGTCACCCAACTTATCTTGAGCTTCAATTGGCAGACAGATAGCCTTACGTTATCCTGCAAAATGTCTTGATAAACTTGGAAATTCATTTTTCCGTCTGATAGCAAGCTGTCCAGGCCCTGAGGCAGCAAAGCAGCCCCAAACCGTGATGCTCCCTCCACCATACTTTACAGTTGAGATGAGGTTTTGATGTTGGTGTGCTGTGCCTTTTTTTTCTCCACACATAGTGTTTGTCTGTGTGTTCCTTTCAAACAACTTAACTTTAGTTTCATCTGTCCACAGAATATTTTTCCGGTCGCACTGTGGAACATCCAGGTGCACTTATGCAAACTTCAGAGATGCAGCAATGTTTTTTGAGGGGACAGCAGTGGCTTCTTCCGTGGTGTCCTCCCCATGAGCACCATTGTTTTACTTATCGTACACTCGTTAAAGATTACAGAGATTTCTGTAAGTCTTTAGTTGACACTCTAGGATTCTTAACCCCATTGAGCGTTCTGCACTGTGCTCTTGCAGTCATCTTTGCAGGACGGCCACTCCTAGGGAGAGTAGCAATAGTGCTGAACTTTCTCCATTTATAGACAATTTGTCTTACTGTGGTCTGATGAACATCAAGGCTTTTATAGGCTGACCACACCACTCGTGTCCCGTTTGCGAGCGTTGCAAAATAAATGGAGAAATCCATGTTATTCAATTATTGCACCCACACTGCTCTCGCGGGCCAACGAGCGTCTGCATTGCCAAGGGCTAAAATAGAAATCCGTTCTATTTCTGACGCAGATCGCGCTGCAAGTCCTGCCTCTCCCATCTCCTCATTGGTTTGTAGAAGCAGGTACCCACGTGCCATCTCCTCATTGGTTATACCGACAAGGGTGACTGAAGACGAACGAGGTCAGTGGCGGTAATGCACCTAATTTATGAAAAGTTGCCCATCGCAATATAAAGTCAAGAGAAGAAAAAGCCTGGAAGGAAGAGATGACTAGAAACGATTCGGTTGACCGTTTTATGTGTGGATTAATTGTCGGAGTAGAGAACCTTGGGCATTTCAGGTAAAATAACAACTCAATGTTTATATCCCAGGACAAATTAGCTAGCAAGTGCTAGCTAGCTAGCTAAATTGCCACACATGTTTTAATGCTTTTCGAACTGTCCCCAAATTAATGTAATTGGTTGAGTTTGTTTTGATATTTTAACCTGCGTGTCGTGATCGCGTTTGGTGTGGGGGTACAAAATAAATGTATGCACGATGGCGCACTCGCGCAGTCGGTTTGGGTTCCGTGTAAGAGATACCTTTTGTAACCCTTTCCAGCTTTATGCAAGTCAATAATTCTTCTGAGATCTTTTGTTCGAGGCATGGTTCACATCAGGCAACGCTTCTTGTGAATAGCAAACTCAAATTTCCAACCTAGACTGTGAATGTTTAAATTACGTATTCAATATAGACAAATATATCTATTGTTGTGACTTAGATGAAGAGCCGATCAAATTTGATGTATGTACTAGGCGCACTTAATCTCGCACGCTGAACAACACTCTTAGAAAAAAGGGTTTCAAAATAGTTATTTGCGGAGGGATAGGGTTCTACCTAGAACCTTTAACATCCAAAGAACCATTTTTGTAAGGCAAGAAAGGTTCTACATAAAACAATATTCAATATTTCCCAGAATGCTCTATTGCCGGGAGATTTTCTGAATTGTTTGTCTTACTGTAATCTATTTTTGCATGTGCATTGATTGGTCGATTCATTTTATGCTACACAAAGATAAACAACAGTTTTCTAAACTAATCCAATCTGTTAGTAATTGGATTTATTGCACCCGGTACTGAGATGGTTATTCCAGTTTAGATGATTGAGGTAGTCTTAGTATTCAAGCTCCCCTACCCTGGCAGTTTTTGTGAATGCAGGTTGCGAGTGATTAACAATTCCACTTGTTGGATTTCCTAACTCTGGCTGGTGGCTAATAAGGCTGCTGGGTTCAACCCGTTCGTAAAAGGTTGTGGGAAGAATCCTCCAAAGATAAAAGAGTTCTCAGTATAACCCTTTTATAGACGGTTCTAGGAAAAACCTTTTTAGATGATTAAATGGAGGGTTCTAGGCAGAACAATATACAGGGGGTTCTTTAAAGAAGGTTCTTTAAAGAACCTGAAAAAGGGTTCCCCTATGGGGAAAAACTAATGGTTCTACTTAGCACTTTTTYCCCCTAAGAGTGTAGAAGAGGTATTCTATGAAGTTGAAGCAGTGAATTCAAAGTGTGTGTGAATAATGCGACAAAGATATGCTTTTAATACTGTGGGGACAAAATGGTTTTCTTAGTCTAAATTGCTTGAGTGGAATAGTGCTATTCACTGGTAACTTTCTCTGCTGTCCATTAACCTCTTCATACACTGCACAAATGAGTGGTTTTGTTATTGGTTCCTTAGCAACCAGGCTGAATTCTTGTTCTGTCTGTTTAGGCTCTAAACGGCAAGTAGCAGCAGTGTCCATTTGAATAATTGTTCAGCAGTCTTATGGCTTGGGGGAAGAAGCTGTTAAAGAGCCTTTTGGACCTAGACTTGGAGCTCTGGTACTGCTTTCCGTGCGGTAGCAGAGAGCAGTCTACGATTTTGGTGACCAGAGTCTTTGACAATTTTTGGGGGGCCTTCCTCTGACACCACCTAGTATAGAGGATCTGGATGGCAGGAAGCTTGGCCCCAGTGATGTACTGGGCCGTATCTTAGACACATGGGCTGTGAGAACTGGTTAAAACCTGCTTTTATTTGTTTTAATGCTTTATGGGAGTATAGCTAATTACCCCTTATCTCTTTTTTAAGCTTACCTCCCTAGGAAGTCTAAACAGCTCTGTGTAGATTAAGTATATAAAGACTGTGACTTGTAAATAATCAAGTTACTCTCTGGCTTTATCCTGAGGGGGAACTTCCTTGCAATTGCTTGAATAAACTATTTTAAACTGGAAAATGAGCTCTGCCTGATCCTTGGAACAAGTTTGTCCTCAACAATACAATAGGTAAGCTAACACATAAAAAGCAGAAAGATGACCATTTTCCAAATATTCTGCAGGATCCAAAAAATATTTTCAGCCCAAAGTCGTCTTTCTGGCTGCCTGCTCCCACCCGCAGCATGAAAAATGCAGACCACACTGCAATGATCTCTGTCAGGACCCGCAAGTTCCGAAGGCATCCCGCGGGAATGCAGCCCTCTACCACGGGGGCTTTCTACACCTTCAGAGTAAGGATTTATTAAACAATTGTTGCAGTTTTAAAGTATAAGTGTAATTTCTGAAGACATTGTAAATATTGAAACTTAATATCACTTGACCTTTTTCTACATTTTGTTGTGTTACAGGCTGAATTTAAAATGGATTTAAATTGAGATTGTCACACTGGACTACACACAATACCCCATAATGTSAAAGTAGAATTATGTTTTCAAATGTATTATCCGTTTTGTCACCAAAACCCCATACACTACCCACCACTGCGACCTGTACGCTCTCGTTGGTTGGCCCTCGCTTCATACTCACCGCGAAACCCACTGGCTACAGGTTATCTACAAGTCTCTGCTAGGTAAAGCCCCGCCTTATCTCAGCTCACTGGTCACCATAGCAGCACCCACTCGTAGCACGTGCTGCAGCAGGTATATCTCACTGGTCACCTCCAAAGCCAATTCCTCCTTTGGTCGCCTTTCCTTCCAGTTCTCTGCTGCCAATGACTGGAACGAACTGCAAAAATCACTAAAGCTGGAGACTCATATCTCCCTCACTAGCTGTAAGCACCAGCTGTCAGAGCAGCTCACAGATCACTGCACCTGTACATAGCCCATCTGTAAACAGCCCATCTATCTACCTCATCCCCATACTGTATTTATTTATTTATCTTGCTCCTTTGCACCCCAGTATCTCTACTTGCACATTCATCTCCTGCACATCTACCATTCCAGTGTTTAATTGCTATATTGTAATTACTTCGCCACCATGGCCTATTTATTGCCTTAACTCCCTTATCTTACCTCATTTGCACTCACTGTATGTAGACTTTTTGTTTTCTTTTTTTCTACTGTATTATTGACTGTATGTTTTGTTTATTCCATGTTTATTCCTCTGTTGTTGTATGTGTCGAATTGCTGTGCTTTATCTTGACCAGGTCGCAGTTGCAAATGAGAACTTGTTCTCAACTAGCATACCTGGTTAAATAAAGGTGTAATAAAAAAATATTTAAAATTAGATGCTGAAATGTCTTGAGTCAATATATATTCAACACCTTTGTTGTGGCAAGCCTAAATAAGTTCAGGAGTAAAGATGTGCTTAGCAAGTCACATAATAAGTTGCATAGACTCATTCTGTGTGCAATAGTATTTAACATGATTTTTGAATGGATACCTCATCTCTGTAACCCACACATACTGTACAATTATCCGTAAAGTCCCTCAGTTGAGCAGTGAATTTTTAAACACAGATTCAACCACAAAAACCATGGAGGTTTTCCAATGCCTCGCAAAGAATTGGATGGTAGATGGGTATGTTAAAAAAAGAAACGCAGACATTGAATATCACTTGGAGCAAGGTGAAGTTAGGAATGAGGCTTTGGATGGTGTATAAATACACCCAGTCACTACAAAGACACAGGCGTCCTTCCTAACTCAGTTGCCGGAGAGGAAGGAAACCGCTCAAGGATTTCACCATGAGGCCAATGGTTAGAGTTTAAAAACGAATGTATAAACAACATTAGTTACTCCACAATGCTAACCTAAATGACAGTGAAAAGCCTGTACAGAATATAAATATTCCAAAACATTAAATAAGGCACTAAAGTAAAACAGCAAAATGTTGGAAAGAAATTAACTTTATGTCCTGAATACAAAGCRTTATGTTTTGGGCAAATYCAACACAACATATTAGGGAGTACCACTCTTCATATTTTCAAGCATGGTGGTGGCTGCATCATGTTATTAGTATGCTTGTCATCTGCAAGGACTAGAGTTTTGTTGGATAAAAATAAATGGAATAGAGCTAAGCACAGGCAAAATCCTAGAGGAAAACCTGGTCCAGTTTGCTTTCCAACAGACACTGGGAGACATTCACTTTTCAGCCATAAAATAACCTAAAACAGGCCAAATATAAACTGGAGYTGCTTACCAAGATTACATTGAATGTTCCTGAGTGTCCTAGTTAGTTTTTATTTAAATCAGCTTAAATCTATAGCCATTTTCAAGTCTTGCCATCTACCAATRATCAACACCAACTTGACAGAGCTTGAAGAATTTAAAAAATATTGTACAATMTAGGTGTGCAAAGCTCTTAGACTTACCCAGAAAGACTCACAGCTGTAATCGTTGCCAAAGGTGATTATAMCATGCATTGACTCAGGGGTGTGAATACTTATGTACAGTATGAGATTTTTGTTTTTCATTTACAATAAATGTGTAAAAATGTTTTCACTTTGTCATTATGGGGTATTGATGAGTTAATTAAGAAAAACAATTTAATCCCTTTGAATTCTGGCTATAACACAACATGTGGAATAATTCAAAGGKTAGGAATACTTTCTGAAGGCATTGTAAATAGTATTCAAATTATATTTTCAATGGTATTCTGATTTAATCTCCTCAATTTGTGTTGGAAAGGAAAGGGTTAACACTAAAGAGAAATATCCAAAGGAGGATTTCCTTTGGCGGTCTCTGGGGAGATAAATCAAGCTAGCTAAATCAGCCATTGGCTAGGAACTCAGAAGCTAGATAGAAGGCATCTACCATTCAACTGTATTAGGGCAGAATTYCGGAGTGACAGTGGAATCAACAAATCACAATTTGACGTGCAATGTGATTGGTGGGACCATTTTTACAAAAACGTATGGAAGGCCGACAGGTCGCAATAGCAAGCAGTAGTGTATTTTTCGTAGCGGTCTATTTTCCCATGGTCTAATTAGCTAGAGTTTGTTGGCTGGTTAAGTGTGTAGCGGCTGCAATGTGTGTTATGGAAGAGGATGTTAATTTGTTAGCTTCACCCTTTTCAAGATTAACTTTCAACAAGAGGTTCAGTTTCAAATGATCAGCATCTAATGAGTGGAACTTTTTTTAAATTATTATTATTGCAGCTCTCTTGCAGCTCTCTTTGAAAAAAAAGTATATTGGTGAAACATTTAAACTGTGTGTTGAATGTGAAAGTTKTTGGTAATGGGAAGTGATTTCATTTTTTATTGGCCCTATTTGTTTTACTAAGTGCACATTTCCTACATTGAGTGTGCTGGTATTACAGTTTCTGTCACTTCAGCATTTTTTACATTTATTTAAGTAGGCAAGTCAGTTAAGAACACATTCTTATTTTCAATGACGGCCTAGGAACAGTGGGTTAACTGCCTTGTTCAGGGGCAGAACAACAGATTTGTACCTTGTCAGCTCAGGGATTTGAACTTGCAACCTTTCAGTTAGTAGCCCAACGCTCTAACCACTAGGCTACCCTGCCGCCCCAGCATCACAAGCCTGACAGACTTACATCCTTTATGTCASTGTTGTCACTTTTGGTAAAAGTGTGATAGTGATGGCGTACGGCTACCATGGGTTGTGTACGCACTGTGGTTGTTGTTGCTGGTAGTATTATCTGTGCAGGTGCTGTCTCTRTGTGTGGCAGCCCGAAGTGTGGCTCAGCCTCAGCCCCGTTTTGAGTTAGTTAGTGCATTAAGCRATGTTTCTGTTATTTATTTGGTAAAACATATTGGAAGACACTTTCCCCCCGCYGAAGGCCTAGGTCCAATAGCCACAATTCGCCACTGTCTCACACTAATCGCTCTAATCACTCAAAACACAAATGCACATAATGATGATTACTGTTCTACTTTCCACTCAAGCACACTTTGGGACACACTCATGTACAAACATGCAAACACCCACGCTGGAGGGGAGAAATGATATGGCTCTATGCTAACAGCTCAAGTGTTTCGCCAATCAATTTCAGCTCCACAACAAACCCCGTCCTTCAGACTCCCTCCCTATTTGCCTAGACATTACCTGAAAGCAAAAGTATTGACTCGATTGAGAGTTTTCTCCTTTCCGTCTCTCTGCCCCAGTGGTTTGCTCTTTATGATGGTGTGGAATAACATCTGATAGGGTGCTACTACCACGTGAAGACCAAATGAATAAGAGTGCCTACATGACAAACAAACACACACTGACCATAAATGCTTACATACGGTCTTGTAGGAAGGCCATTCTGTTCCCTGCAGAATGGGGGTGTGAAGTGGTGTGAGGAGCAATACTTGGACACTGTCTAGGATCATCAGAGTAAATCCTTTCAAACAGTCAGCTTGTCCCTCCTGGTCTCAGTACTCTCCACATTTCTTAGAATTGGTTCTCTGGCCACTGTGTCTGTCAGCTTTGTTTGCCCGTATTCAGCACCACGCCTCTGAATCAAGCCTCTGCAAATAATCTAAAGTGAAAACTGACAAGAACCACAGGCTTGGGCCATCAGTGACAATTACCCAGGATTCCTCACTCATCAGGAGCTTGTTAGAAAGGGCAGCGCTACAGAGATGAAAGGGAAAAGCAGATCAGACCTCACCAGGCCAGATATAGCCTCTCCCTATCCCTGCCTCCGGTACTCTGCTATAACCATGTCTCTTCTGAACCATAGTACTGTGTGTACTGACAGTATTGTATTGATAACGTCCGGAAAACACCAGCCAATTGATCTTATCATTAAACTAAATAAGAGGTCCACTTCATCGAGTCTGAGGTACATGGTGAGTACAATCAATAGACTGGTTTAGGTATTGGCTTGAGGGGCTGAACTGAAGCTGAGACACACATGTTGTCGTTCTGTCTCTGTTCTCCCTTCATTTACAGTTGGGTTCCCAACTGGGTGATTTTTTATATATTTTTTGGCCTCCCCCCAAGTTTTCTGAGAATGTATTTATTTTCAATTTGTGGACATAACACTGGGAAAAACCCAGGAAATCAGCTCCAAGTCATTTTTAATTTGGGAAATGTGTTCCAAAGTATTCCCACTCATAATAGAGATATGTGATTGTATACAAATGTAAGCAAGGTTTGAAATTGTTTGAGTCAAATTATTGTTTGGGCTTCTTGCGGTCAATTTGCAGTCTATAAAAAAAAAATATATATTTAACTAGGCAAGTCGGTTAAGAACAAGTTCTTATTTACAATGACAGCCTAGGAACAGTGGGTTAACTGCCTTTTTCAGGGGCAGAACGACAGATTTTGACCTTGTCAGCTCGGGGATTCGATCTTTTTAGTTATTGGCGCAGCGCTCTAACCACTAGACCACCTGCCACCCCAAATTACAAATGATTTGTAATTATGTTTCGGCCCCCTGATCATCCGCTCAAGAAAATTGTCCCGCGGCTGAATCTAGCTGATGATCCGTGTTTACGTGTGTGTATTCAGACCCCTTGACTTTTCCCACATTTTGTCACATCACAGCCTTATTCTAAAATTGATTCAATTGTTTTTTTCCCCCCTCATCAATTTACACACAATGGCACTGGAGGAGATAGCTACCGTTTTACGGGCTCCTAACCAATTCATTTTATTTAACCTTTATTTAACTTGTGCTATTGTGTTGTTTTCGCGTTATTTGTAACTTATTTTGTACATAATGTTTTTGCCACTGTCTCTTATGACCGAAAAGAGCTTCTGGATATCAGGACAGCGATTACTCACCTYGTACTGGACAAAGATTTTTTTTTCTTTAACGAGTCGGACACAAAGGATTTACTTCAGATACCTGACAAGGCCCAAATCCCCGTCATTCGCATGAGAAAGAGACGGAGATATCTGATGGCGAGTGGGTAATATCACTGGGGCCAAGCTTCCTGCAATCCAGGACCTCTACACCAGGCGGTGTACGAGGAAGGCCCTAAAAATTGTCAGACACCAGCCACCCTAGTCATAACTCTCTGCTACCGCACAGCAAGCGGTACCGGAGCGCCAAGTATAGGTCCAAAAGGCTCCTGAACAGCTTCTACCCCCAAGCCATAAGACTGCTGAACAGTTAATCAAATGGCTACCCGAACAATTTGCATTTTTACGCTGCTGCTACTCGTTGTTTATTATCCATGCATAGTCACTTTACCCCTATCTACATGTACACATTACCTTGACTAACCTGTACCCCCGCACATTGACTCAGTACCGGTACACCCTGTATATAGCCTCGGTATTGTTACTTTATTATTTTACTTTAGTTTTAGTAAATCTTAACTCTTCTTAACTGTATTGTTGATTAAGGGCTTRTAATTAAGCATTTCACGGTAAGGTCTACCTACACCTGTTCGGCACATGTGACAAATTAAATTTGATTTGGATTTGAGGACAAGAAAGGTAATACAACAGATGGGAGGACAATAAGGAAGGTAAGACGAAGAGGACAACAAGAAGGCCGAAGGAGCTAAAAACAACAGTTACAGTATTTGTAGTAAATTGGTTACCTTTATTCTACAATCACAGACAGTCAGGGGTTAGGGGGTTGGAGGTCAGGAGATATGTGTCAGGGGGTAGAGGTTGGGTTAACGTTATGTGGGTGTCAAATCACATTTTATTTGTCACGTGCCGAATGCAACTGGTGTGGACTTCACCATGAAATGCTTACTTATGAGCCCTTTTTGGAGACCATCTAAAAAGTCTGYTATGGATGTGCTGTGTCCAACAACACCACCATTCACAGGGCTGTGATTCAACCCACATTAAGCCACTTTAAACACGTCTGATAAGAAACCCATGCTTGTGCCTCCAACAAATCTTCTGTTTCATAATTACAGTAGTGATTTAATATTTCAATCAAGCGGCTTCTTTAAGTCAATTATGTGGAGGTGAAGCCTAGTTAATGGTATCATATACAGATAGGCTGGCTCCCACAGTGAGCCCAGCCATCAGTGCGTCTATCATCAGATTTAATTCAATATTATTTCAGATTCCACTCAGCCACATAATTACTTCACAGTGGAGTTTGTGTGTGTGTTCCTCTGTGTCACTTCAGGTCAAAGACACTGAACAATACCAGAGTGGCCTAAGCCTGACGGTGAGCTTCAGAGGTTATGATGAGAGCATAATGACAGGGACTGACTGACTACTGACGTCTCACACTGGCTGATGATGGTAATCACTCTCTCTGAACCGGTACTTTCCAGTTTTAAGGCAGAGACAAATGTGGAGTGAAGAAATTCTACGTCATTATCATTCTGATGTAATCAAATGGTTAAAAGGGGTAGGGGTGGGGGGTGTTCAAAAAGATGACATGTTTTGAGTAAGTATTCAACCCCTTTGTTATGGCAAGCCTAAACAAATTCAGGAGTAAAGATTTGTTTAACAAGTCACATTAAGTTTCAAAAATAGAGTTTTTAACATGCTTTTTGAACTAATACCTCATCTCTGTACCCCACACATACAATTATCTGTAAGGTCCCTCAGTTGAGCAGARAATTTCAAACACAGACTTAACCACAAAGACSAGGGAGTTTTTCCAATGCCTTGCAAAGAAGGGCACCTATTGGTAGATGGGTAAAAACTAAAAAGCAGACATTGAATGTTCCTTTGAGCATAGTAAAGTTATTCATTACACGTTGGATGGTGTATCAATAGACCCAGTCACTCCAAAGATCCAGGCGTCCTTCCTAACTCAGTTGCCGGAGTGGAAGGAAACCGTTTAGGAATTTCACCATGAGGCCAATGGTGACAAACAATTAGAGAACTCAAACTGAGGATGGATCAACATTGTAGTTACTCCACAATGGTAACCTAAATGACAGAGTRAAAAGAAGGCTGTACAGCCGTGGCCAAAAGTTTTGAGAATGACACAAATATTAATTTCCACAAAGTTTGCTACTTCAGTGTCTTTAGACATTTTTGTCAGATGTTACTATGGAATACTGAAGTATAATTACAAGCATTTCATAAGTGTCAAAGGCTTTTATTGACAATTACATGAAGTTGATGCAAAGAGTCAATATTTGCTATGTTGACCCTTCTTTTTCAAGACCTTTGCAATCCSCCCTGGCATGCTGTCAATTTAACTTCTGGGCCACATCCTGACTGATGGCAGCCCATTCTTGCATAATCAATGCTTGCAGTTTGTCAGAATTTGTGGGGTTTTGTTTGTCCACCTGCCTCTTGAGGATTGACCACAAGTTCTCAATGGGATTAAGGCCTGGGGAGTTTCCTGGCCATGGACCCAAAAATCGATGTTTTGTTCCCCGAGCCACTTAGTTATCACTTTTGCCTTATGGCAAGKTGCTCCAACATGCTGGAAAAGGCATTGTTCGTCACCAAACTGTTCCTGGATGGTTGGGAGAAGTTGCTCTCGGGGGGATGAGTTGGTACCATTCTTTATTCATGGCTGTGTTCTTAGGCAAAATTGTGAGTGAGCCCACTCCCTTGGCTGAGAAGCAACCCCACACATGAATGGTCTCAGGATGCTTTACTGTTGGCATGACACAGGACTGATGGTAGCGCTTCTTGTCTTCTCCAGACAAGCTTTTTTTCCGGATGCCCCAAACAATCGGAAAGGGGATTCATCAGAGWAAATGACTTTACCTCAGTCCTCAGCAGTCCAATCCCTCTACCTTTTGCAGAATATCAGTCTGTTCCTGCTGTTTTTCCTGGAGAGAGGTGGCTTCTATGCTGCCATTCTTGACACTAGGCCATCCTCAAAGTCTTCGCCTCACTGTGCGTGCAGATGCACTCACACCGGCCTGCTGCCATTCCTGAGCAAGCTCTGTACTGGTGGTCCCCCGATCCCGCAGCTGAATCAACTTCARGAGACGGTCCTGGCGCTTGCTGGACTTTCTTGGGCGCCCTGAAGCCGTCTTCACAATAATTGAACCACTCTCCTTGAAGTTCTTCATGATCTGATAAATGGTTGATTTAGGTGCAATCTTACTGGCAGCAATATCCTTGCTTGTGAAGCCCTTTTTGTGCAAAGCAATGATGACAGCACGTGTTTCCTTGCAGGTAACCATGGTTGACAGAGGAAGAACAATGATTCCAAGCACCACCCTCCTTTTGAAGCTTCCAGTCTGTTATTCGAACTCAATCAGCATGACAGAGTGATCTCCAGCCTTGTCCTCGTCAACACTCACACCTGTGTTAATGAGAGAATCACTGACATGATGTTAGCTGGTCCTTTTGTGGCAGTGCTGAAATGCAGTGGAAATGTTTTTGGGGGGATTCAGTTCATTTGCATGGCAAAGAGGGACTTTGCAATTAATTGCAATTCATCTAATCACTCTTCATAACATTCTGGAGTATATGCAAATTGCCATCATACAAACTGAGGCAGCAGACTTTGTGAGAATCAATATTTGTGTCATTCTCAAAACTTTTGGCCATGACTGTACAGAATACAAATATTTCAAAACATCCATCCCGTTTGCAATAAGGCACTTTTTATTTTATTTTTTATTTTTTTAAACTTTGGCCTGAACAGAGCATTGTTTGGGGCAAATTCAACACAACAGTACCACTCTTCATATTTTCAATATGGTGGCTGCATAGTTATGGCTATGCTTGTCACTGGCAAAGTAATGGATAGGGGGCAGCATTTTCACGTTTGGATGAAATGCGTGCCCAGAGTAAACTGCCTCCTACTCAGTCCCAGATGCTAATATATGCATATTATTATTAGTATTGGATAGAACAACCGCTGAAGTTTCTAAAACTGTTTGAATCATGTCTGTGGCTATAACAGAACTTATTTGGCAGGCAAAACCCAGAGGACAAACCATTCAGATTTTTTTTTTTATGTCATTCTTTTCAAAGGGTTTTCATTGGGAATCTGCATTTTCACTGGATGTTGGCCAGGTGGGACGCTACCGTCCCACATATCCCAGAGAGGTAAAAAAATACAAAATAAAAAATATTTTTTAGAATCCAAATAAATCCTAGAGGAAACCTGGTTCAGTCTGCATTCCAACAGACACTGGGAGACACATTCACCTTTCAGCAGAAAAATAACCTAAAACACAAGGCCAAATATACACTGGAGTTGCTTACCAAGACAACATTGAATGTTCGTGAGTGGCCTAGTTACAGTTTTGACATAAATCAGCTTAAAGATCTATGTATGGCAAGACCTGAAATGGCTGTCTAGCAATGATCAACAATCAACTTGACAGAGTTTGAAAAAAAAATTAAAGAAAAATGTGCAAATATTGTACAATGCAGGTGTGCAGCACTCTTACACTTACGCAGAAAGACTCACAGCTTTAATTGCTGCCAAAGTTGATTTCTAAAGGATATTGACTCGGGTGTGTGAATACTTCTGTAAATGAGATTTCATTTTTCAATAAATGTGCTAAAATTTCAACCATTTTTTTTTTGGACTTTGTTATTATGAGGTATTTTGTGTAGATGGGTGAGAAATAAAATATATTTAATCAAATTTGAATTTGGGCTGTAACAAGAAAATGTGGTGTAAGTCAAGGGGYATGAATACTTTCTGAAGGCACTGTACATGTACATGCAAGAAGAGATGGGGACAAGAAATGACAAACACAGTTGAAACCACTGAGTGGTATTTTGCAAGGATGAGTGGAATTAACCACCGACCTGCGATGACACCACAGAAGATAGCAAAACACACATTAGTCATACAGAGAAACTTTGTCAAATCTTTCATCAAATCTGCATTGGGTCAATGTATGGCCACACAAACAATTTGGTCACAAGCAAAAATCAGTGGAATAGCCTATGGTGTTCTCAGACGGCATTAAACGATTCCATGGCAGTCATGTTAGTGCCTTCAGGGCAATATTGACCAACACAATTTTACACCAAGCTTAGCATGTCACTCAATAGAATGACAGGACAAAATGCTGAGAGGTAGCAACATTATGTTTAGAAGTTTCATCCAAACTTTCTATGACTCAATTGGGATTCACTGTTACAGCAGTCATGAGTGGGTTGGTGAAGTGCCTAAAATGATAACACAGAAATAGTTGACCTGAGGCCCACTCCAACATCCCTATGAACATTGGCCACCCGTCAAGTACAATAATCAGACTGCCACACCCRTTGCTGACAGGTGTATAAAATCGAGCACATAGCCATGGAATCTCCATAAACAAACATTGAAAGTCACATTGGCCATTCTACTACCAATGTGGCACCGTCATAGGATGCCACGTTTCCAACAAGTCAGTTCTTCAAATTTCTGCCCAGCTAGAGCTGCCCCGGTCAACTGTAAGTGCTGTTATTGTRAAGTGGCAACRTCTAGGAGCAACAATGGGTCACCTGCAAAGTGGTAGGCCACACAAGCTCACAGAACGGGACCGCGAGTGCTGAAATGGGTAGCTTGTAAAAAATCGTCTGTCCAAGGTTGCAACACTCACTACATAGTTCCAAATTGCTTCTGGAAGCAATGTCAGCACAATAACTGTTCGTCAGGAGCTTCATACAATGGGTTYCCATGGCCCGAGTAGCCACCATTGGACTCTGGAGCAGTGGAAGCATGTTCTCTGGCGTGATGAATCATGCTTCCACATCTGGGTTGGGCGGATGCCAGGAGAATGCTATCTGCCCCAATGCATAGTGCCAACTGTAATGTTTGGAGTAAGGAATAATGGTCTGGGGCTGTTTTTTCATGGGAAATCCTAACGCTACAGCATACAATGACATTCTAGACCAGGCCTGGAAAATTATTTTCCATGGAGGGCCACATTAGAATATATTTTTGCCATTGCGGGCCAGAATCATATTACAGGATTATACATCATGTGTATGACTGTGTTGACAGATATATTTACTGTAAATCACGTCCAGATATGCTACTTTTTTAACATGAACAGAAATTAGCCACATCCATGTTCTCCTTTTGGTAGGCATTTTCATTATTAAACATTAAAAGACCTACTACACAGAGGGAAAAGCACACTGTGCATTCAGCACCACGGACAGAACTCTTGTTAATGGGGATGCACAAAAACACAAAAGCTCAACATTACATTTAAACTACTCAATCAGTGAAGTCTCTGATGGGCATTGACTAGAGCAGTGAAGTCAGGTATAGTTTCTGACGTCGCTATGTGCAGGATTGCTGAAAGGTGAGAGTCAGTAAGAGATTATCTGTGCCTTGACTTGTTATATTTCATCACTGAAAATGTCTGTTCACATACATAGGTTGACCCAAACAGTACAAACATCTTCTGAGCATGACTCCTAATCTTTGGACTGTTTTATTCGAGAGATGCATAGAACCTCGTCAGTGACATTGTTTTGAATAGTTCTCCAATCACTGCATCAGACTGAAGATCGATAAGCTCAAGTTGCAGGTCAGTGGGAGCGTTATCCACATTGAAGGTGAAAGGAGAGGAAACCAACAGCATGTCATTTTCCAGCACTTTGAAATCCTCAAAACGATGCGAAATCTCAGCGTTCAAAGCACGCAGCAGCGATATATACTTCTCCCACTGGTCATCTGATAGGGAACAGACTATTAGTGTCGGAAGATTGTTWGCTTCTACTAGGCGGGTCAGGAGGAGTAATTTTCCCTTGTACAGCCTTGTCAAAGCCTTCATCTGATGTGCAAAAAGGCCTAAAAACACCCTACATTCATTGTCTACTTCTTTTCTTTGAAAAATGATTTTTTTGCGCAATTTCTAGCTAGCTACTATTTGTAACTGTGACGTGTGTCAGCCTGTCAGTCACTGTCTGTCCTTGTGCAGTTGTTATTTATAAGTGCCTTCAAAATAAATTTCCCACAAGTGGTGGATTTTAAATCATTACTCAAAGACATTCATTGGGCTTTTAATTTGAATAACAAATAAGTTTTTCAAAACTTTACTATCACAAATTCTTTGATCTGAGCATGATTCCGCAGGCCATATTGAATCAGGTGGCGGACCACATACGTCCCCCGGGCCGGCCTTTGCCCAGGCCTGTTCTAGACGATTCTGTGCTTCCAACTTTGTGGCAACAGTTTAGGGAAGGACCTTTCCTGTTTCAGCATGACAATGTCCCCGTGCACAAAGCGAGGTCCATACAGAAATGGTTTGGCGAGATCAGTGTAGAAGAAGACTGGCCTGCACAGTGCCCTGACCTCAACACCATTGAACACATTTGGGATGAATTGGAACTAGGGTTGCACATTTTGGGGAATATTCAGAGGTGGAAACTTTTTCTGTGGGAATTAACAGGAATATATGCTAATTCATATTTATACCAATTTAAATGTAGATGTTTTTTGCATTGGATATATTTACCATATCATATGGAGACAAACATAAACCTTTTACCTTATAAGTAGACATAATTGCAAATGATTAAATCCTTCCAATAAAAATGTTAGTTACGAATTGAACTTTAATTAAATGAGTTGACTCTTCACATGGGATGATTTCACTGAACAAAAGAAAGGGAATATTGAATGATCCCCAATGATCCATTACATCTCCCAAAAACGTTTTCAACACATCTGTAAAATGATAGTGTAAACTAAAGCTTTGGTTGTCTTCTTCTCAGGCTTACATGTCTTCTCCCAGGTCCTCCTCAATGTCCACCTCTTGAACATCAGACTTTGAGGCCTCATCTTCACTGTCATTTTCCAACCTTGTTGAGAATGGCTTGTCAGGCTCAAAAAAGCCTCAAATTTGCCTAGATGGCCACCAATTTTTCAACCCGTGTATTGGTCAGCTTGTTGTGTGTGTGTGTGTGTGTGTGTGTGTGTGTGTGTGTGTGTGTGTGTGTGTGTGTGTGTGTGTGTGTGTGTGTGTGTGTGTGTGTGTGTGTGTGTGTGTGTGTGTGTGTGTGTGTGTGTGTTCCCAAACAAGGACCAGTTCGCTCTAAGTTGGTGGGATTTGGAGGATGGTGGAGGCACAGAGGAAGGAGCCTCAGATCCACAAAGTCCCTTCCACCAGGTGGCTGATGAGATATGTTGGCACGACTGCCATATTGCATCTCCATTTCAAAGCCCTTGATTGGAAGTGTACTTAGCCAGACTGCCAGGAACCTTGCCCTCATCCAGGCCAAGGTGGTGAGACACGGTAGTGATGACACCATAGGCCTTGTTGATCTCTGCACCACACAGGATGCTCTTGCCAGCATACTTGGGGTCCAACATGTACGCTGTGGCGTGTATGGGCTTCAGGCAAAAGTCTTCACGCTTTTTGATGTATTTTAGAACTGCAGTTTCCTCTGCTTGGAGTAACAGTGAAGTGGGCAGGGCAGTATGGATTTCTTCTCTTACATCTGCAAGCAGAGTCTGAACATCAGACAGGATGGCATTGTCTCCCTCAATCCGTGCAAAGGCTACTGCTATAGGTTTCAGGAGTTTCTGGCTGCTTACCACTCTCTCCCAAAATACATCATCCAGGAGGATACTCTTGTTGGGGCTGTCCATAGCGGCAGACTGTGATATGGCATTTCTTGGAGAGACTCCTTCCCCTCCAGGAGACTGTCAAACATGATGACAACACCACCCCAATGGGTGTTGCTGCGCAGCATYAATGTGGTGCTCTTACTCTTCTCACTTTGCTGCTATAACTTGATGACCCTTCACGTACCTAACCATTTCCTTGGCTCTCTTGTAGAGTGTATCCATTGTTTTTCAGTGAGGGGTGGAGATTATATAGTTAATTATTTCTTGCCCACGAACATTCGACCACCCATCAGAGATGATTGCAATACAGTCTGCTTTCTCTATGATTTGCTTCACCATCACTTGAACTCTGAACTCTGCATCCTGCAAATGAATAGATAAAGCATGTATGGTTGGAGGGGTGTATGCTGGGCGAAGAACATTCAGAAATAACTTTCAATACACATTGCCTGTGAGCATCAGAGGTGAACCAGTTGCATACACAGCTCGAGCAAGACATTTCTCTGACTACGTTCCTCCATTGAGTCAAAACAACTTCTGATTACAGGAGGACCATGAGCTGTTGCTATCGATATGGTGTCTGATTCATCATTTTTACCTAAATTTTTTGTCAGAGGTTGCTTGTTGTGAGCGCTGAGGGAACTTTATGCACTTGGCCAGATGATTCTGCATCTTTATTGCATTCTTCACATATGGGCATGAGATGACACTACAACCAGAGCACAATGTGACCCGCCCTGTGCAACTGGGTTCTGGACTTCCTGACGGGCCGCTCCCAGGTAGTGAGGGTAGGAAACATCTCCACCCCGCTGATCCTCAACACTGGGGCCCCACAAGGGTGTGTTCTCAGCCCTCCTGTACTCCCTGTTCACCCATGACTGCGTGGCCATGCACGCCTCCAACTCAATCATCAAGTTTGCAGACGACACTACAGTGGTAGGCTTGATTACCAATAACGACGAGACGACGTACAGGGAGGAGAAGAGAGCCCTCGGAGTGTGGTGTCAGGAAAATAACCTCACACTCAACGTCAACAAAAGAAAGGAGATGATCGTGGACTTCAGGAAACAGCAGAGGGAGCACCCCCCTATCCACATCGAYGGGATAGTAGTGGAGAAGGTGGAAAGTTTTAAGTTCCTCGGCGTACACATCGCGGACAAACAAATGGTCCACCCACACAGACAGCGTGGTGAAGAAGGCGCATCAGTGCCTCTTCAACCTCAGGAGGCTGAAGAAATTCGGCTTGTCACCAAAAACACTCAAACTTTTATAGATACACAATCGAAAGCATCCTGTCGGGCTGTATCACCGCCTGGTACGGCAACTGCTCCACCCACAACCGCAAGGCTCTCCAGAGGGTAGTGAGGTCTGCACAACGCATCACCGGGGGCAAACTACCTGCCCTCCAGGACACCTACACCACCCGATGTCACAGGAAGGCCAAAGATCATCATGGACAACAACCACCCGAGCCACTGCCTGTTCACCCCGCTATCATCCAGAAGGCGAGGTCAGTACAGGTGCATCAAAGCTGGGACCGAGAGACTGAAAGAAGCTGTTTATCTCTAGGCCATCAGACTGTTAAACAGCCATCACTAACATTGAGTGGCTGCTGCCAACATACTGACTCAATCTCTAGCCACTTTAATAATAAAAAATTGGATGTTATAAATGTATCACTAGCCACTTTAAACAATGCCACTTTATATGTTTACATACCCTACATTACTCATCTCATATGTATATACTGTACTCTATTCCATCTACTGCATCTTGCCTATGCCGTTCGGCAATCGCTCATCCATATATTTTTATGTACATATTCTTATTCATTCCTTTACACTTGTGTGTGTATAAGGTAGTTGTGAAATTGTTAGAATACTTGTTAGATATTACTGCATGGTCGGAACTAGAAGCACAAGCATTTCGCTACACTCGCATTAACATCTGCTAACCATGTGTATGTGACAAATAACATTTGATTTGATGTGACTGCCTGGCTGAGGTGGAGAGACTATCTGTCTGAGAAAAGGAGTGTGTGTGTGTGTGTGTGTGTGTGTGTGTGTGTGTGTGTGTGTGTGTGTGTTTGTATTGTACATTATGCGTGTGCAGGACACATAGCACATTTTCTCTGGCGACTGCAGATTGTTTTGTACCTTGAGAAAGTGAGCAAATGTCCCAGCTAAACTTCTATTACCTGAAGAGGAGGTGATAATATCATTTGGCACAGTATTTGCAAAGGTACACAGCTTTTCCTTCTACATCAGCTGCAGTGAAATGTCTCCACACATCAGATAGTGCCCGTGGCATTTTCCTGTAAAGATTAGATTTTATTTTTTTAATATATTTTTTTTAACAAATAAAATTCCATGTACAGATAAATAGTGAAGCAGTTAGATTAAACAACTCCTTTGTAAGATAAATGTTTTAAAATTAAACCTGTAAGGAAACATTATTATTAACATTACTCAGTTAGCAGGCTCAAGCAAGCTAAAACCCACATGGTATCAAAAACTAACTAGCAGAAACTATTTACTAGTTAACAAAAAATTGTGTATGTCATAGAAAATATATTCACCCCACCCAGTATTGTAATCAAAACTTACCAGAAAGCATGTAGTCCTTGGCTCAGACAGTGTAGTAGTGTGCACGATCTTGAGAATCAGCTGCACATGTGATGGAAGAGTGCACTGTGCATGCAGAGGGTTGCAATTACTTTGAACTGGGGATAGTTTAACCAAAATATGCCACAAGACCGAGAATTGTGAAAATTTACCAGAAAGTTTCCGACCCTTTGCAAACCTAATTGGAACGCCGACTGCGAGCCAGGCCTAATCGCCTGACCTCACTAATGCTCTTGTGGCTGAATGGAAGCAAGTTCCAGCAGCAATGTTCCAACATCTAGTGAAAAGCCTTCCCAGAAGAGTGGAGGCTGTTAAAGCAGCAAAGGGGGGTCCAACTCCATATTAATGMCCATGACTTTTGAATGAGATGTTCGACGACCAGGTATCAATAYTTTTGGTCATGTGTATTTTCAACACAATTGACTTGAAAACCTCAACGCTTCAGGAAGCTTAATTTCCCCATCACCACATGTAATTCCAAGAGATGGATATAAAATCTTCCTGAAGCATTGTGCATGTGGGACTAGTTTAGAAAAAATGTATGTATTTGTTTGTGTAGCATAAGAATAATCAACCAATCAATGTACTTGCAAAAACGAATGTAGTGACACAAACAATTCTGAAAATCAACCTGTAATAGAGCATTCTGGGAAATATGATAATGATGGGTGTGTTTTTGAGTAAACATGAATTTGTAATTTTACTCAATAAGCCTGTTCAAATTCAGCTCACTTCGAACAGTTGAGTAAAAAAACTATAACACATTAGCTAAAATGATTGTTCTTTTGAAGTCACTCAACTCACAGAATAATGCTGATTGGTTAAGTTTTTTTACAGTGTGCGTGTGTTTACAACTTGCTTCCATTCAGCCACAAGAGCATGTATGTACATATCCCAACTAGAAGCCGTGGATTACAGGCAACATCCGCACTGAGCTAAAGGGTACAGCTGCCACTTTCAAGGAGCGGAACACTAACCAGGACACTTGTAAGAGATTCTGCTACGCTCTGTGACGAACCATCAAACAGGCAAAGCATCAATACAGGACTAAGATTACATAGTCTGACGCTCTTTGGATATGGCAAGGCTTRCAAACTATCACGGATTACAAAGGGAAACCCATCCACAAGCTGGCCAGTGACATAAGCCTACCAGACAAGCTAAATGCCTTCTATGCTCGCTTCGAGGCAAACAACACTGAACCACGCGTGAGAGCATCAGCTGTTCTGGACGACTGTGTGATTATGCTCTCTGTAGCCAATGTGAGTAAGACCTTTTAAACAGGTTAACATTCACAAGGCCGCTGGGCACAGACTACCAGGGTGTGTACGCGGAGCATGTGCTGACKAGCTGGCATGTGTCTTCACTAACATTTTCTCCCTGACCCAGTCTGTAATACCTACATGTTTCAAGCAGACCACCATAGTCCCTTTGCCCAAGAATGCCAAGGTAACCTGTCTAAATGGCTATCACCCCATAGCACTCATATCTGTTGCCATGAAAAGCTTTGAAAGGCTGGTCATGGCTCACATAAACGCCTTCATCCCAGACCGAGATGGGCAGTGTTTCTGTTCAAAATATTTGAAATATGTACAGTACCAGTCAAAAGTTGACACACCTACTCATTCCAGGGTTTTTATTTGTACTACTTTCTACATTGTAGAATAATAGTGAAGACCTCAAAACTATGACATAACACATATGGAATCATTTAGTAAGCAAAAAGTGTTAAACAAATCTACATTTATTTGAGATTCTTCAAAGTTGCCACCCTTTGCCTTGATGACAGCTTTGCACACTCTAAGCATTCTCTCAACATGCTTCATGAGGTAGTCACCTGGAATGCATTTCAAATAACAGGTGTGCCTTGTTAAGAACAGCTCAAATAAGCAGAGAAAAACGACAGTTCATTATTAYTTTAAGACATGAAGGTCAGTAAGTCCGGTACATTTCAAGAACTTTGAAAGTTTCTTCAAGTGCAGTCACAAAAAAGATCAAGCGGCGTTATGGAAAACTGGTCCTACACAGAGGGACCACCACAGGAAAGGAAGACCCAGAGTATACCTCTGCTGGCAGAGGGGATAAGTTCATTTAGATTTACCTACCCTCAGAAATTGCAGGCCAAATAAATGCTTCACAGAGTTGAAGTAACAGAAACATCAACTGTTCATAGGAGACTCCGCGTCATTCATGGTCAAATTTGCTGCAACGAAACCACTACTAAAGGACCCAAATAAGCAGAAGAGACTTGCTTGGGCCAAGACACACGAGCAATGGACATTAGACTGGTGGAAATCGCCTTTGGTCCGCCATGTCTTTGTTATAACCGCCATGTCTTTGTGAGATGCAGAGTAAGTGAACAGATGACCTCTGCATGTGTAGTTCCCACGTGAAGCATGGAGGAGAAGGTGTGATGGTGTGGGGCTGCTTGCTGGTGACACTGTCAGTGATATATTCGAATTCAAGGCACACTAACCAGCATGGCTACCACAGCATTCTATAGCAATACGGCATCCCATCTGGTTTGCGCATGTCCCACTAATCCTTTGTTTTTCAACAGGACATTGACCCAACACACTCCAGGCTGTGTAACGGCTATTTGACCAAGGAGAGTGATGGAGTGCTGCGTCAGATGACCTGGCCTTTCCACATCATCGATCTAAACCCAATTGAGATGGTCACCATATTATCTAACGTCATAGTCAACATAGCTAATAGAACTAATGTGTTAGTAAACCCGCTACAATCAGGCAGTACAGTGTACAGTCAGCAAGCACTTTAGCGGTTATACCGGCAGTCCCCGGTGGCAATAAATTAATAAATCCAAAAGCTTACCTTGACTTGGAAAAGTTCCAGCGTTGGATAGCCATTGCCAGCTAGCTAAAAAAGCATCCCTCTTGGATTGAGCTAGGTGTTTTGTGTAGGCTAAACCAGCTAAGCAAGTGAAAGTCAAAAAATACTATGAAATATAGCTAGGTCTCTCTCTCCCTCTTTCTTGCATCCTTCATTTTTGAATACAGTTATTTGTGGAAAACTGTTMAACTGTTGTCTATCTCTCTCTTTGAGTCAACTACTCACCACATTTTATGCACTCCAGTGCTAGCTAGCTGTAGCCTATGCTTTCAGTACTAGATTCATTCTCTGATCCTTTGATTGGGTGGACAAAATGTCAATTCATGCTGCAAGAGCTCTGATGGGTTGGAGGACGTCCTACGGAAGTTGTCATAATTACTGTATGAGTCTATGGAAGAGGGTGAACACCATGAGACTCCTAGGTTTTGTATTGAAGTCAATGTACCCAGTGGAGGACGGAAACAAACTGTCCTCCGGCTAAACCATGTGCTTCTACACCTGCATTGCTTGCTGTTTGGGGTTTTAGACTGGGTTTCTGAAAAAAGCTGATGTAAAAAAGGCTTTATAAATACATTTGATTTAAATTTGATTGACCATTGTGCTAACCTATAGAGTGATGTTGAGGCTAATGTAGACCTTCATTGCAAAACAGTGTTTTAATCAATTATTTGGTGACATGAATATATTTAGTATAGTTTTACCAAAAACGGATAGCTTTTTTTTGTTTCGCTTATTTATTTCATTTTTTACTGCGGAGGATGGTCCTCCCCTTCCTTCCTCTGAGTTGCCTCCACTGAGTTGCCTCCACACACACACTGGGTGGCTAGGCCTGGCCTCTTACCTCCAGGCCAAAAGCATTAGATGTTAATAAATGGCTTGTAACACTGGGGAGTTCCCAGCCCCACAATATATCTTGACATTAATAAACCAATCCTTATGCCTTTTAATGTGCTCTGTACACATTTTAGTATGGAATAGTACACTTCACAACATTTCTATGAGTATGGAATAGCAGTCTGTGTAATGTTAGTCAGATCCATATCTGGGAGGCAAGTTCATAAAAGCAATTAGGTTCAAGTTCATAAAAGCAATTAGGTAAATGCAGTTACATTAAAACTAGGAAGATAAACTGTGCAGTGACCTGTTCACGGTGGACAGACCAGCATGCTCTCCTTGTAAGCCACCCAGCATTCGAGCCACAGGACCTGCCACAGGACCTCTCAAGTCGACAGACACACAGCAAATCCTCCAGTGTTGAATCAACACTGACAGTGATAAATTTGAACACTGGTCCAGTGTCAATACAGGTCCACACTTTTCAGTGTTAAATTATCACTTTGCTTAGTGCTGACGCTGTCTCAAWGTTAGGGAATTAACACTTTTAGTGTTAAGCAATAACACCTCATGTAATTTTTAACAATAGGAYGTGTATATAGGTTACATGCAATAACACCTCACATGKTATTTAGTGCTTGKGCAAAAACCAAAAYGTGCACCCAGGTGGGCATTTCACTACACCCGCAATAACATCTGTTAATCAAGTGTATGTGACCAATAAGATTTGAGAGAACCCTGGCCAACAGGTCTGTATCTCTTGACAAGGTCACTCAGCATTGTGAGATTATAATATTMTTTTGAACTTTGTCACATGCTCTTATGTAAGCATTTACAGACTTCAGAACTGACCACAATCATGCAAAAAAATTATTTACATGACCATAGACCACTTAAACTGGTACAACACTTCCACTCACGGTTGGCCAAAAATTACTAACTGAAAACAACGCCCCCACTAAGCCATGCCTCCATTATAATTTCCCAGTGTTCCTTGCCTTTTCAAGTGAATTGCAGAGTTGCCACCCATGACTGTATTTATTAGTGACAGACATGGTGGTTGAATGTGTTCATTTTCAATCCTTTAGCCTTCACCTAGTGAGTKTCTAGGTAAATGKTATTATTAAACTGTTTGACATATCTCATTATTCTTAGTTTTATCCTAATACTGTATACTGAAGCTACTGGTTTACAGGCTGCATCTGGCCTGCAWGTCACATTATGCTGTTTTGCAAAGTGATGTAATTCTTATTGGAATCCATCCAGAGTTAGGATATCCAACATCCAACAGTTGGAATGTTCATTCACCTGCATGCAGAATGACAGTCTTCTTTCTCAATATTCCTGACTCTATATAAACCATTTAAACTGGAACAACCATTTCAATACTGGGAGCAATATATCTAACTGATTTGTTTAGAAAAATGCTATTTGTGATTGTGTAGCAAAATATTAATCAATCAATGAATGTACAAATGGATAATAAGATAGTTGGAGCAGTATTGTTAGATTTCAGTGCAGCCCTTAATGTTATTGATCATAAATTGTTTTTGAAGAAACTCACTTGCTATGACTTTACATCACCTGCAATCACATGGTTGGAGAGTAAAAAAAAAAAAAAAAGTATCCAATTGAACCCAGAGAGTGTTCTTCAATGGAAGCTTTTCTAACCTCATGTGTACAGTGCGTTGTCCCTCAGGGCAGTTACCTTAGGCTGTTACTCTCCATTTTTACAAATTATTTGCCACTGGTCTCACACAAAGCTAGAATGACTATGTATGCAGATGATTCCACACTCTGTCAGCACCCAAATTCTAAATAAGGTGTTAATTAGTATCAGAATGAATGATTCATAATAAACTGGTATTAAATACATCTAAAACTAAAAGCATTGTATTTGGTTTAAAACATTTAAGACCTAAACCTTAGCTGGAGTTATAGTTAAAGGGAGTGACCATTGAGAAAGTTGAGGAAGCTAAACTCCTAGGTATAACATTGGATGGTTAATTATTTGGGTTAAATGCGGAAGACACATTTCAGTTGAATGCATTCAGTTGTACAACTGACTAGGTATCCCCCTTTCCCCAGGTGTATACTGTTTTTTCCGACACATTGGTGCGGCTGGCTTCCGGGTTAAGCGAGCATTGTGTCAGGAAGCAGTGCGGCTTGGTGGGGTCGAGTTTCTGAGGACGCACGGCTCTCGATCTTCGCCTCTCCAGAGTCCTAATGGGAGTTGCAACGATGGGACAAGACTGTAACTACCAATTTAGATGTCATTATGGAGAAAAAAGGGGTAATACATAACATAACCTGTTTTCGCTTCGTCATTATGGATAGATGAGGATTTCTGATTTATTTAATCCATTTTAGAATAAATCTGTAACGTAACAAAATGTGAAAAAAGTCAAGGGGTCTGAATACTTTCCAAATGYATTGCATGTATAGGCTATATTTCAAGTTGTCAATTTCAAATAATTATTTTCAAACAAAAGTTTGAATTGAGGTGAGCTCAGCCTCTTCACTAATTCACATAGAAGGAGCCCATTTCACTGTTGTGGGCAATTTATGTTTGAGGCTTTACTGAGCCGGACAAACTTCTCTCTTCGACGAAAGACCAAGCACTTCCCCAGTGTTTACCCAGATTAAGTATGCAGACATTTAAGCATCTCCAGTCAGAAAATAACTTGCACAAAATGTTTCCCCCTGGCACATTTTCCGGCTGGCACCCGCATTGACTTCTTTGCYGTTTTCCTTACTAATAATAACTTTGAACATGTGTGCATTCCTATCAAAGGAAGTGTTTATTACGTCATCATTATAGTTTCTGTATGTTGTGTTGTTTCTACAGTAGCACACCGTATGTATGTATCGAGCATAATGAAGTTACTGTTTTATTAACATTTTCAAGTACTGGGGACAAATCATGCATTCCGAGATTCTTGCATAGACCGTAATGGACACATATGATGTGTGTAAAATACTTTTGGAAAGGTTGTACTGATCTATGAATGAGCAATGCTAAGATAAATGCCAAGTATGTGTGGCAACCGATGTTTGTTGACGACATACAATGCATTCTGCGTTTGTCAACCATAAACGCCTGTTCATACCAAAGATGTTATAAGCAAAAAGAGTGAAAGGATGGGTTTCACGTCGACTGACTTAGATTGTAAACTATGCAATTACTCAGGTTGCAGCTACATTTATTTATTTTTAGGCTTATAAACTCCTGTGGTGTTGCATCCCATTTATTGATACAATTCCCGCATCATAGTAAGATTCCTGAGCATCATATGGCCCCCACGATACCTTCCCCCATTCTACTCCCCTCAAATTAATTCCCTATAAATAGCCTACTGTTTGAAGAAGAGTTTCTCAAAATAACTGTATTTCAAATATTAAACTCAGCAAAAAAAAGAACGTCCTCTCACGGTCAACTTGCATTTATTTTAAGCAAATTCAAGGTTGTAAATATTTGTATGAACATAAACAGCATTCAAGCAACTGAGGACATAAACTGAACAAGTTCACGACATGTGACTAAGATAAATTGAATAATGTGACCCTGAACAAAGGGGGATCAAAAAGTAGTAACCAGTCTGATTTGGCCACCAGCTCATTAAGTATTGCAAGTGCAATCTCCTCCTCATGACGTGCACCAGATTTGCAGTTCTTGCTGTGAGATGTTACCCCACGTCTTCCACCTGCAAGTTCCCAGACATTTCTGGGGGAATGGCCCTAGCCCTCACCCTCCGAGCCAAAGGTCCCAGGCGCGTCAATGGGATTGAGATCCGTCCGGCTCTTCGCTGGCCATGGCAGAACACCTGACATTCCTGTCTTGCAGGAAATCATGCACACAACGAGCAGTATGGCTGGTGGCATTGTCATTCTGAGGGTCATGTAAGGATGAGCCTGCAGGAAGGGTACCACATGACGAGGAGGATGTCTTCCCTGTAACGCACAGCGTTGAGATTGCCTGTAATGACAAGCTCAGTCCGATGATGCTTGTGAACACACTCGCCCCGACCATGATGGACCCTCCACCTCCAAATCCGATCCCTCTCCAGATACAGGCCTCGTGCAACGCTCATTCCTTCGAACGAATAAACGCGAATCCGACATCACCCCTGGTGGAACAAAACCGCGACTCTCATTGAAGAGCACTTTTTTGCCAGTCCTGTCTGGTCCAGCGATCGTTGTGCCCAGTGATGTCTGGGTGAGGACCTGCCGATGTTCGGATGTACCGATCCTGTGTAGGTGTTGTTACACGTGGTCTGCCACTGTAAGGACGATCAAGCTGTCCGTCTTGTCTCCCTGTAATGCTTTGAGTCAGTTGTTTGAGTATTTACAATAGTTTCCAAGTGTAGTTTCAACATTCCCATATTCAACTGCTTTGTCTTTTCAAATAAAAATCTAATTCAAAGAATTCATCAAAATACTTAATTACAAGGGCCTCCCGGGTGGCGCAGTGGTCTAGGGCACTGCATCGCAGTGCTAGCTGCGCCACCAGAGTCTCTGGTTCGCGCCCAGGCTCTGTCGCAACCGGCCGCCGACCGGGAGTCCGTTGGGGCGACGCAATTGGCTAGCGTCGTCCGGTTAGGGAGGGTTTGGCCGGCTGGGATATCCTTGTTCTCATCCGCGCTCCAGCGACTCCTCTTGGCGGCCGGGCGCAGTGCGCGCTAACCAAGGGGCCAGGTGCACCGGTGTTTCCGCTCCGACACATGTGTTGGTGCGGCTGACTTCCGGGGTTGGAGGCACGCTGTTGTTTAAGAAGGCAGGTGCGGCTTGGTTGGGTTGTGCTTCGAGGCACGGCATGGCTTTCGACCTTCGTCTCTCCCGAGCCCGTACGGGAGTTGTAGTGCGATGAGACAGATAGTAATTACTAGCGAGTGTATACCACGGATTGGGTAGAAAAGGGGATAAAAAATAAAAATAAAAATACTTAATTACAAGTGTCTTTGGAAAAGTCATTGAGATATCCCTACAATGGTTATCGAACCCAGGTCCGCAGAATGGGACAATGTGCCACATGTTTACAACAGAGACCTGGCTAGGGACTAACCTGTCACAAATGAAATCCCCCACAAATTAAATGAACCCCCCCAAAAAAACTCTAAAATGGTTGCATCCAAATCTGGCAACCCTGTGTAGCTTTTGTGCTACGGTTAGGCTAAGCAGTTGGCGTGTGTTTGGGGCGATGATCTGTGAGAGAATTTTATTTCTTTGTGATTTATCAAAAACTGTAAAACATTTGTCAAGTCATGTGCTCCGATTCTTTTATACACTGTAAAAGTACATCGAAGATTTGTAATATRCTGAAAAGTGGCCAAACTAAGTTAATATTTTTCGGGCAAAGGGCACAGCCTTCTTTGTTTCTTTGCGTTTTATAGTGAATGGCATTCTGGGATTAGGGAGTTAGGGAGTCAAACATAAACAAACATGGCTGCCATCATAAAGAATTGAACTGCAGTTAGCTTAGCTGACACGCATCTCTTTTCTAAACAATATTACATTTCTCCCTTGTGCTTACCAGAGATGTGGTATATTGTAAACAAGTCTAGCTGTTAAGTCACTAACTGTTTTTTTTGTCAGCGCAACCTGTTATTTAGACTGGTTTATGGACTGAGTGTGGCTGTGATGCTTGGATGATGAAGTTTACATTTATCTTTTACAATAAAAGGTGAAATTGAGGAATAAAGTTGTGAAGACCTTTTATTTCCCATCAGTACAATACATTGTTGAGATGCTTTTCAGGCAACAATGCTGTTTAGACACATTTGCTGCATCATACGTTCTGTTGCTTCTGTTCCAATCACATATTTGCAACGGTACGGTACAGGGACCACTCAACAATGATTACAAATATGTGATCGTACACATCAAAGGGTTAAAAACAAACCCAGATACCTCTACCTGCAGTAGAGCATGCTGGGAAATATGATCATGATGTGTGGTTTTGATGGGAATGTTTTACTCTGCACTGAGTAAAACTGGCACAATCCCACTCAACTCTGGTTAGTAGCATGAACACTGGGTTATTTTACACCGCTGAGTGTTAATTTTACACCGCTGAGGAGTTAATTTAACTCCTGAATCAACACTAGAAATGTTACACAAAATCAACAATAGGTAACACTGCCCAATTTTCAGTGCATACTTGACATGGCTGGCTCACCACAGGCTCAGTTACATTCCCCTGAGTACCTTATTCCACTTTTGTTATCCTTCTATCTGAGTCTACTGTATACTGTATGTGGTCAACGAAGGGTATTCTTGATTAAAGTGTATGCATTTGAGCCTATTTTCTACAGTATTGAATGTGAGTGCATGTTTGTGTTCTTTGTTGAAGTATCTGTGAGTGTGAGGTCTTCTCTCAGAGGAAATTACATCAAGCACCATGACATTTGTCTCTCAACTGTCAGTGACATGTCAGCTTAGTGCTTGTGGCAGCCAGGTCTCAAGGTCTCAAACAGACACTGAATATTTCATAGTCAGCAACCAAACTAGTGGTTGGTTGAGGGATCAATGGAGTTAGAGGAAGTTGTGTTGTGCCATGTTAGATTTGATTTCAGCATGTGTCATTTACTGTTCTGTCTTTGCAGTGACTGTGTGACTAGCTTGGGGTTTACAGTGATGTGCCACCACACAACGCTTTACTCTCGAGGTAATTGTGTGTGTGTGTGTGCGCGTTTGCACTCGTGCGTGGCTGGGTGCGAAAATCAACACAGCTATTTAAGTCTCAGACTTGTCCTTTCATGTCAACAGAATTGGGCCAGACTGATTACTGATGCAAAATAAAAATGGCACACCACAATCCTAAACAGTGGCGTACAGCCAGGTCTGAGCAAGCCTTATGATTTATTTTTTTGGGGGGGGGGGGGGGGGGGGACAGCTAACTTCCTACAATTCTACACATATTCCATGGGCAGAGGAAAAATGTGCAGTTTTATAGCTAATCTCATGATATTCTACACATTTTGCAAAGAGGCTGAGAGAATTTGAGATTTTTAAAGCTAATTTCCTGTAATTCTCATCTAGCTGGCTCCAACTTCTAAGCCACAGCTCTGGTGGGTGGCTTGATCAAGCAAGGTTTCCAGACGATGTTTTGCTGTTGGTAACACAGACTAACTAGTTCTAGTCAGAAACTGATGTCAATATATTTCTTAAAAGCTCAACCTATTCAGAGAGAACGCAACAATATCAATCAGTTTAAATATTGGTACTACGCTGAAATGAGTTGCAAATGTTCTTAAACAAGATGGCACCTTCCTCCTCCACTTCTCTGAACTTGTTGTTTTTTAGTAGCTGTCCAACCAGTCAGTTCTTAGTCACTGTGGGTACTTAGTCTCTGGTCAGTCGATACATCACCGCTTCAGCCAGCCTAGACACAGAGAGGGTTCAGGGGCCGATCAATACCTCTGGGTGTATCGCTCTCGGTTGTAGTATGTACCCTTCCTTCATGAAAAACTAGTCAGCACTGCATACACAGAACTCTATTCCACATCAGTAACTCATGCAAGCAGTAAATCTGATGAAAGAAAAACAGAAAAATACACCTTATGAAACACGGGGACATTTACATTTTAGTCATTTAGCAGAGCTCTTATCCAGAGCGACTTACAGTAGAGATGCATACATTTTATACATTTTTACAACTGAGACAAGGATATCCCTACCGGCCAAGAGCAGGCGCTCTTATCCAGGCAACTTACAGTAGAGTGCATACATTTTATTACATTTTTTTTTTTACATACTGAGACAAGGATATCCCTACCGGCCAAACCCTCCCTAACCCGGACAACGCTATGCCAATGTGCGTCGCCCCACGGATCTCCCGGGTTGCGGCCGGCTGCGACAGAGCCTGGGCGCGAACCCAGCCCAGCCTGGGCGAGAACCCAGAGACTCTGATGGCGCAGCTAGCACTGCGATGCAGTGCCCTAGACCACTGCGCCACCCGGGAGACACCCGGGACTGTAGACACACACGAAACACACACACACACACACACACACACACACACACCACACACACACACCTACACACACACACACACACACACACACACACACACACACACACACACACACACACACACACACACAGGCATAAACACATGCATACACACTATACAAACGTACATACTAATTTTGTGTTGTAGATATGTGGTGGTAGAGTAGTGGCCTGACGGCATACACTTAAGTGTTGTGAAATGTATTGTAATGTTTTAAAATTGTATATCAGCCTTCATTTTGCTGGACCCTAGGAAGAGTAGCTTCTGCCTTGGCAGTAGCAATGGGGTTCCATAACAAATACAAATAATGCACTGTATCTAGTCGGGAAAGTCTGGCTATGSGCTCAGGACTGATTTCTGAGAACAAAAATGTATTAACTTCATCTGTCAAGTTATCGTAAATAAAAAACACAGTGCCCAAAATGTGCGTGCTATYTACTACTTGCTAGTTTCATTGACAATCGCAGAGTTGGAAGTGAAACTAGCAAGTAGTAGATAGCACGCACATTGAGAAGCCAGGCCACAATCAGCTTATCAAGTCACTGGTGAGTGGCAACGTGTGTGTGTGCTGTTTATTTATTTTACAACTTTCTCACTATCTATTACCAGAGTGTGCATCTGTATGACAGTATTTCACAGTGAATCATGTCACTAAACAGGTCACGGGAGGACACAAGATGCTCGCGAATGGGTTTTGAATTTTTGAATATTGACAAGTGGCAGTTGGGATTCAAGTGCACTCCGATCATCTCAATTCTCATTTTGCCCAAAACAGTCGTACTCGAGCGATCACTATGAAACACAAGTGATCACTCCATAAAGGGCTTAGGGCCAAGTGTTCTTTCAACATAACATTGGTGACGTGTTGTCTTATGTAAACAAGTCAGAGGCGCTGCGTAATGGACGAGACTGGACGAGACTGACTTTATGACCAAAATGATCMTCTTTCTACTTTTTAGTCAATTTTGACACTAGAATAAACATTTCTGACAAATATCGATGCCACAGGCCGTTTAAAACCAGACAATTTGTTTATTGCCTTCAGTTGCTCTTTTAAATCGTTCAGATGATGATGATATCCTTACATCGTTAAGTAGAGAGTTGTCCATTTTAAAAAATCAAAGCAACCAGCTGCAATACTTTTTCTAGTTTACTCAACTTTTACTCAATAATATGTGTTAGCAGAACATTTCTGCAGCAAAGTTGAGTGATCCAGAAATTGTATTGTGTCTGTTTGCCTCGATTTTTATATATTGATTAATTGAAAAATGTTATGGCAGTGGAGTAGGTATTGAGGTGGAGTTAGGGCAGGAAAATAATATGTGGTGTGAAGCTGAGCTCAGGGTGTAATCACAAGATTATAGATTATAATATGATTTCTGGATTACAGGCCTGTAATCTAGCTCTTTAATGTTGTTTTCTGAGAGCCTACTGACTTCACAGAGGGTGTTATTCACATTTCACATACACCCAAATCCCTCTGGGTAAATAACATTGTTCGTATTTGCACTGGGACCATTAGATTAGTGTTTCAATTAATATGAAACAGATTAATGTTCATGATATGGGTTAGACGTATCATTGATTTAACACTATAGTCTATTCATCATCTCTCACATCAGGATTGCATGCTGGATTTCACTGAAAAACCCTAGCCAATAAAACATATGAAATGACAGACACTTTGTCATAGCTGCAGTGGTATCTCTGTCACTGGCATGGGACGGAACTAGACCTCAGTTCAAATACAAGTGTATTGGATTATTTACTTAAATATTTATTTTCTGTGTATTTGAGTATTTTCAAATAATGTGGCCAAAGTATTTCAAAATATTTTCAAATCATTTCCTATAAATAGCCTAATATTTGAAAGTATTTTCAAATACTTATTTCAAATACTCATTTCGAATGCATGGGTTAAATGCATGGGAGTTTATTTGAGTTACTGTAGTCAACACATTCCAATATTCCACTACTTGTCTTTTCAAATAAAAATCTAATTCAAGGAATACATCTAAATACTTCATTCCAAATGTCTTTGAAAGTAATTGTAATACCCTAAATAGTATCTGAACCCAGGTCCAGAGGCCCACATGTTTTACAGTCACAGAGACCTTGCTAGGGGCTAACCTGTCACCAAGTCCCAAAACAAATGGTTTACCTTGAAACACTTTAGGGGAGAGCTAGATACATGCCCTTTGGTGTGTGTCTATGAAAGAGAGTAGAGCATTTGTTGACATGAAAGAATAGATTAGTCACATTCAATTAATCTTGCGCCATTAACCTGGAGGGACCGTCAGGGCTGAGAGTGAATTGTTTTCTTAATCCACTCTGATGGCTTTTCCTTTCTCTACCTTTGTTCACAGAGAATGAGACAACCTTGACCTCCATGTTATGACAACCTTTCTTTAAGAGCATGTGGTAATGGAACAGTTGAAACATTTACTTGAAACTCATTCATTCAAAGGTCTAGGTTCTCTCAGGCTATAATAAAGTTTATCCTCCTGCATCCCAAGAGGTACCCGAATAGGGGCAAGGGATCTTTATAATGCGAGCTGTACCGATTCTCCCCAAAAAATGATTGGTGGGGATTGTTCTGATCCTGGCTACAAAAGCTGAGTAGAATAGGCTTGTCTTAATTTGAGGCTTGGAAAAACCCTGCTCTGGAATTTCCCGGTTCTGTTTAGTCATAAGAACCTCAAGCCAAGGAAACATTACAAAGCCTGATTTCTATAATCTCTCTATTACTGTTTCCTAACTCCCACACTCCACACACTAGTTTCCTTCCCACTCTGTCTTTTTCTGTAATTTCCTGAAGATGACAAACAAAGGAAGTTATATTTTGATGAATTAAGTCTCTGTCTTTGGCTCTGCTGGTTCAGTGTGTGGCTGTAACACCTGTCCCCTCACAGGGGCTCTCCGAGCATGACTGTACTGTCACAAAAAGCAGCTTTGACAGCCAGGACTCCAGCTGCTGTCACTGAGCTTGATGTATTGCCACCACCTATGGTCGTGACACAATAACGTTTTACACAGCAGGCACTTCAGAAAACAGCTGGTGGAATACAAGATAGTCCAGTATAGGCCAGATGCAACCTGCGGGGAAAAGGAGTTTGACAGCCCTGAACTAGCCCATGTAAGCTGGTTGGAGTAACTAACCTACCTAGCTATCTAAACAGCCTGGCCATCATAACTACACTATGTCCCAATGGAGGTCCCCAAAGATGCTGAGTCATGGACACTCTTACTGACAGTTGTGGCTGCTTTGCGTGATGTAATGCTTTGCATGATGCAACCTTCTTGCCTTTGTGCTGTTGTATGTGCCCAATAATGTTTGTACCGTGTTTTGTGCTGCTGCCATGTGTTGCTACCATGTTGTTGTCATGTTGTGTTGCTGCCATGCTATGTTGTCTTAGGTCTCTCTTTATGTAGTGTTGTGGTGTCTCTCTTGTCGTGATGTGTGTTTTGTCCTTTTTAAAAATATTTATCCCAGCCCCCATTCCCGCAGGAGGCATTTTGCCTTTTGGTAGGCCATCATTGTATATAAGAATTTGTTCTTAACTGACTAGTTAAATAAAGTTAAAATAAAAATACAATTCCGTCTGCTTTCCACCAGACACTGGGAGATGAATAGACCTTTCAGCAAGACAATAGCCTGAAACACAAGGCCAAATCTACACTAGCGTTGCTTACCAAGAAGACAGTGAATGTTCCTGAGTGGCTTAAATTTGACTTAAATTTACTTGAAAATCTATGGAAAGACCTGMAAATGGTTGTCTAGTTTTATATTAAGTCCGCAAGCTAGATCCCTGCAGTGTCTCATTGAAGATCTAGGTCAGTGGTTCCCAAACTTTTTATAGTCCTGTACCCCTTCAAACATTCAACCTCCAGCTGCGTACCCCCTCTAGCACCGGGGTCAGCGCACTCTCAAATGTTGTTTTTTGCCATCATTGTAAGCCTACACACACTATATGATACATTTATTAAACAGAAGAGGACTGGCCAGCCCTCAGAGCCGGGTTCCTGTCTAGGTTTCTTCCTAGGTTCCTGCCTTTCTAGGGAGTTTTTCCTAGCCACTGTGCTTCTACATCTGGATTGCTTGCTATTTGAGGTTTTAGGCTGGGTTTATGTTAGAGGTCGACCGATTAATCGGAATGGCCGATGAATTGGGGCCGACTTCAAGTTTTCATAACAATCGGGAACCGGCATTTTTCGACACCGATCATGGCCGATTACATTGCACTCCACGAGGAGACTGCGTGGCAGGCTGACTACCTGTTATGCGAGTGCAGCAAGGAGCCAAGGTAAGGTGCTAGCTAGCATTAAACATATCTTTATAAAAAACAATCAATCATAACATAATCACTAGTTAACTACACATGGTTGATGATATTACTAGTTTATCTAGCTTGTCCTGCGTTGCATATAATCGATGCAGTGCCTGTTAATTTATCATTGAATCACAGCCTACTTCGCCAAACGGGTGATTTATCAAGTGCATTCGCGAAAAAAGCACTGTCGTTGCACCAATGTGTACCTAACCATAAACATCAACACCTTTCTTAAAGTCAATACACAAGTATATATTTTTAAACCTGCATATTTAGTTAATATTGCCTGCTAACATTAATTTATTTTAACTAGGGAAATTGTGTCACTTCTCTTGCGTTCTGTGCAACAGAGTCAGGGTATACGCACCAGTTTGGGCCGCCTGGCTCGATGCGAACTGTGTGAAGACCATTTCTTCCTAACAAAGACAGCCAACTTCGCCAAACGGGGGATGATTTAACAAAAGCGCATTTGCAAAAAAAGCACAATCGTTCCACGAATGTACCTAACCATAAACATCAATGCCTTTCTTAAAATCAATACACAGAAGTATATATTTTTAAACCTGCATATTTAGTTTTAAAAAATTCATGTTAGCAGGTAATATTAAACTAGGAAATTGTGTCACTTCTCTTGTGTCCATTGCATGCAGAGTCAGGGTATATGCAACAGTTTGGGCCGCCTGGCTCGTTGCGAACTAATTTGCCAGAATTTTACGTAATTATGACATAACATTGAAGGTTGTGCAATGTAACAGCAATATTTAGACTTATGGATGCCCCCCGTTAGATAAAATACGGAACGGTTCCGTATTTCATTGAAAGAATAAACGTTTTGTTTTCGAAATGATAGTTTCTGGATTTGACCATATTAATGACCTAAGGCTCATATTTCTGTGTGTTATTATATTATAATTAAGTCTATGATTTGATAGAGCAGTCTGACTGAGCGGTGGTAGGCAGCAGCAGGCTTGTAAGCATTCATTCAAACAGCACTTTACTGCGTTTGCCAGCAGCTCTTCGCAATGCTTCAAACATTGCGCTGTTTATGATTTCAAGCCTATCAACTCCCGAGATTAGGCTGGCAATACTAAAGTACCTATTAGAACATCCAATAGTCAAAGGTATATGAAATACAAATGGTATAGAGAGAAATAGTCCTATAATAACTACAACCTAAAACTTCTTACCTGGGAATATTGAAGACTCATGTTAAAAGGAACCACCAGCTTTCATATGTTCTCATGTTCTGAGCAAGGAACTTAAACGTTAGCTTTTTTACATGGCACATATTGCGCTTTTACTTTCTTCTCCAAAACTTTGTTTTTGCATTATTTAAACCAAATTGAACATGTTTCATTATTTATTTGAGACTAAATTGATTTTATTGATGTATTGTATTAAGTTAAAATAAAAGTGTTCATTGTTCATTCAGTATTGTTGTAATTGTCCTTATTACAAATATATATATAAAAATCGGTCGATTTAATCGGTATACGCTTTTTTGGTCCTCCAATAATCGGTATCGGTATTGGCATTGAAAAATCATAATCGGTCGACCTCTAGTTTATGTATAGCACTTTGTGACATCGGCTGATGTAAAAAGGGCTTTATAAATACATTTGATTGATTAAACATAAGAATGAGTGAGTWTTTGTCACAACCCAGTCGTGGGAAGTGACAAAGAGCTCTTACAGGACCAGGGGACAAATAATAATATTATTATTATAATAAGTAATTTTGCTCTTTATTTAACCATCTTACATATAAAACCTTATTTCTTCATCGAAAATTGTGAATAACTCACAACAGGTTAATGAGAAGGTTGTGCTTGAAAGGATGCACATAACTCTGAAATGTTGGGTTGTATTGGAGAGTCTATCTTAAATCATTTTCTACACACAGTCTGTACCTGCATTTAGTTTTCATGCTAGTGTGGGCCGAGAATCCACTCTCACATAGGTACGTGGTTGCAAAGTGCATCAGTGTCTTAACAGCGCGATTTGCCAGGGCAGGATACTCTGAGCGCAGCCCAATCCTGAAATCTGGCAGTGGCTTCTGATTTAACGTCAATTGTCACAGAACCACTTCTGGCAATTTCGATGAGGCTCTCTTGTTCAGATATCAGTAAGTGGACTGGAGGCAGGGCATGAAAGGGATAACGAATCCAGTTGTTTGAGTCATCCATTTTGGGAAAGTAATTGCGTACCCAACTCACTCAGGTACTTCGCTATATCACATTTGACATTGTCCGTAAGCTTGAGATCATTTGCACACAAAAAATCATACAATGATGGAAAGACCTGTGAGTTGTCCTTGTTAATACAGACAGAGAAGAGCTCCAACTTCTTAATCATAGCCTCAATTTTATCCCACACATTGAATATAGTTGCGGAGAGTCCCTGTAATCCTAGATTCAGATCATTCAGGCAAGAAAAAACATCACCCAGATAGGCCAGTCGTGTGAGAAACTCATCATCATGCAAGCAGTAAGACAAGTGAAAATTATGGTCAGTAAAGAACTTTAAGCTCGTCTCTCAATTTAAAAAAAAAAGTGTCAATACTTTGCCGCTTGATAAGAAGCGCACGTCTGTATGTTGTAAAAGCGTTACACAGTCTCTGCCCATATCGTTGCATAGTGCAGAAAATACACGAGAGTTCAGGGGCCTTGCTTTAACAAAGTTAACCATTTTCACTGTAGTGTCAAAAACGTCTTTCAAGCTCTCAGGCATTCCCTTGGCAGCAAGAGCCTCTCGGTGAATGCTGCAGTGTACCCAAGTGGCGTCGRGGGCAACTGCTTGCACGTGCGTTACCACTCCACTATGTCTCCCTGTCATGGCTTTTGCGCCATCAGTACAGATACCAACATGAGCAGCTGCTATGTTTGGCAACATACGGACGGACCGTTAGTGGAATTCCCGCAAGAGAGTAACGGTTGATATTAATTATTTGACGAGGCTACCTGTATTTGACATTGTTATTTCGCTGAACACTAGATTGTTTAATTTTTGTCAGTGAAACGAGGCTACTTAGGCGAGAGAGAAAAACTCGCCCAAATGTACTTTATTCAAAAGTTTTATTTGAACCCTAAATGGTTCTCAAGTAGAGTACACATTTTTGCCTTTGTGCAGATTGCCATGTCTCATTTTCAATTAATTGAACATTTTCAAAGTATCTCTCTTTTTCAAACAGGCATTGTAGAGCTGGTTACAATTTCAATTTCATCCCCTGAAAAGATACAACAAATATTACAACAGATAATATGGCTGAACTCAAATGTGCTTGTTAATAAAATACCTGTATTTATGAGAATGATGTTTGAAAAGGGTAATTTGTTTTAAATTATATTGTAAATTGCAATGGTAGAGTTATGTCTTTCATGGAGTTATCAGAATTGTACGGGAAGGTCTGCTCAATACAGGTTTACAATCAATTGATTACAGCATTACCCCAAAAATGGAGGAGACAGGTGGCAAAGGGAGGAGGTAGGGAACTGGTCTGTCTGCCCAATATAAAGATTGAAACTGGTGGAGGAATAAAAATAGCATAAATAGGAAAGTTTACCAGTTTAATTTGAGGACCAGGATGTTGACAGCTGTGCCATGCAAAATAGTTGGGAAGAAATTTGATGTACCGATTCCATGAGTTGATGTATAAAATGACGCAAGATTCAAGACTTCGTGCTTTTCCGATAAAATTATAATATATAGAATTCTTGCCAACAACAAAATGTTGAATATTTGGGGCATACAATCATCAAAGCTCTGCAGATTTTGTTGTGAGGATACAGAATCAAGAGACCATTCATTTATTTTTGTTTTGCCTTCAGGTAGCCCGTTTCTGGTCTCAGGTTCAGGAATGGCTGAAAATGCAGAACATTGATCTAAAATTGACCCTAGAAATGGTACCGTTGGGAGATCTGGATAGACCGGGTCAATTACTAATATACGAACACTCTTAGTGAAAGTATTTATCTTCAACTCGCAATCTGTGGATTCTATTAAAATAGAATGGGGCGGCAGGTCGCCTAGTGGTTAGAGTGTTGGACTGGTAACCGAAAGGTTGCAAGATCGAATCCCTGAGCTGACAAGGTAAAAATCTGTCGTTCTGCCCCTGAACAAGGCAGTTAACCCACTGTTCCCAGGCCGTCATTGAAAATAAGAATTTGTTCTTAACTGACCTGCCTAGTTAAATAAAGGTTAAAAAAAATATGGGTCTACATTTTTTTTAACAAAAGTTGTATGTCGTGCTTTCAAAGTTAATTATATTATATATAATTTGAAAGGTGACATTTCAGAACTACTTGTCAAACAAAGTTTAAAATGTATCAGGGTTTCCTCTTTAAAGCAATTTGTACAGGTAATTCTGATATGTACCATAGATGTCAAAGTACTGTTGACCTGAAATTTCTGAAAATGTGCCTTATGGATAGCTGTGAAACTAGGCTTTCCAATGATAAATGATTAAAGGGTACACGTGAGCAATAACTTTTTTTAAATTCTGACATTGATTTTCATAGGGTATACACACACGTAAACATGGATTTTGTATTGAAGATATGTGGTAGTGGTGGAGTAGGGGCCTGAGGGCACACAGTGTGTTGTGAATGTGTTGGAATGTTTTTAAAATTGTACAACTGCCTTAATTTTGCCAGAACCCAGGAAGAGTAATGGGGATCCATAATAAATACATTAAATGCATTATGAAATAATGATATTAAAATGATTTTAGAGCTTTAGAATGGAAATTCCAAACCCCAAAATAGTGAACATTAAGTTGCTAAAACATTGAAAATATTCCATTGTCTCGGTCGGGTCCACATTGGGTAGACACCAATAGAAAAATAAGAAATGACTAAGTAATATACACAACTGAAATATTTTATTACTTCAAAGTTTTTATTTGAGGACTTTTAATATAGTTTTTCCATTCCTTAAAGTCATCACCTCATCTCTGCTCAGACAGTAGCAGCCAGCCCAAGTGATATATGCACTCCCCATACTATCTTCTACTCTCCTAGATTATGGTCATTATAGTTAATTACCACGTTTCTGCACTGAACTACGTTGAATATTTGCTTCATGAAAACTACTCCCTTCAGCACAGCGTCCCACATTGTTCTTGACTTGATTTCTTGTGAATCATTTGATTTCTCTCTAGGAAAACGGCACGTTGGACTCACAAAAATAAATAAATAATGGAATTCAAGTAATTGAACGAACACAGGTCATTTAGTTGTTTAATAACCGGGAGGAAAAAAACTACAATTCGGGTATTCGCTCAGCACTAGAGATTTCTCATGTTTCTTCTCTTTCGATCTCTCTCTCTCTCTTACATACGGTACCTCCTCTCTTTCACACACACAACACACACACACACACAACACACACACACACACACACACACACACACCACACACACACACACAACACACACACACACACACCAACACACAACACACACACACACACACACCAATAATGGGGAGCGCTTAGAAGACATCCACTCAGCTGCTGAAACGCAAGAGGCTTTACAGAAATTGTGTAAAAGTGGAATCGAATAGGTAAGAACAGCTGGAGAAAACTTGCTGTGAAAACGATTTATGAAAGGATTACCTATAGGTCAAGGTCTGAATAAGAAAACATGTTGTTAAACAAAAGGCCAGGACCGAGAGATTACCAATTTCACCAACGGAGCAATAATTTCCATCCTCCACAGTTTGGTATGACAGAGAAAGTATGTATGGGGACAGGTTACACTGTTTTGTTATATAACTGATGGATTGATGTGCACGTGATCGATCCCATCTCTCCTTTTAAAGCTCTATAAGGGCCATGAAACACATATTTCTCCTGAGTTACTGCATGACGGCGAGGTGCCATAGATGGGAGGGGATATTTTACATGCTATCTACAATGTGTACTAACACACAATGTATAAGCAGTCATCTATCAAATCGGCAGACTTATCCATCATACAGTGCATTCGAAAAGTATTCAGACCACATTTTGCTACGCTACAGCCTTATTCTAGAATTAAATAATTTTTCCCTCAATCTACACATAATCCCCATAATTACAAAGCAAAAACAGGTTTTCAGAAATGTTTGATTAAAAAAATATATAATACTGAAATATCCCAGTTACATAAGTATTCAGACCTTTTACTCAGTACTTTGTTGAAGCACCTTTGGCAATGATTACAGCCTCGAGTCTTCTTGGGTATGACGCTACAAGCCTTGGCACACCTGTATTTGAGAGTTTCTCCCATTCTTCTCTGCAGATCCTCTCAAGCTCTGTCAGGTTGAATGGGGAGTGTCGCCGCACAGCTATTTTCAGGTCTCTCCAGAGATGTTCGATCGGGTCAAGTCCGGGCTCTGGCTGGCCCACTCAAGGACATTCAGAGACTTGTCCCGAAGCCACTACTGCATTGTCTTGGCTGTGTGCTTAGGGTCGTTGTCCTGTTGGAAGGTGAATCTTCGCCCTCAGTCTGAGGTCCTGAGCCCTCTAGAGCAGGTTTGCTCCGTTCATCTTTCCCTTGATCCTGACTGGTCTCCCAGTCCCTGCCACTGAAAAACATCCCAGCAGCATGACGCTGCCACTACCATGCTTCACCGCAGGGATGGTGCCAGGTTTCCTCCAGACATGACGCTTGGCATTCAGGCCAAAGACTTCAATCTTGGTTTCATCAGACCAGAGAGTCTTGTTTCTCATGGTCTGAGAGTCCTTTAGGTCCCTTTTGGCAAACTCCAAGCGGGCTGTCATGTGTCTTTTACTGAGGAATGGCTTCCGTCTGGCCACTCTACCATAAAGGCCTGATTGGTGGACTGCCCATCTCCACAGAGAAACTCTAGAGCTCTGTCAGAGTGACCATCGGGTTCTTGGTCACCTCCCTGAGCAAGGCCCTTCTCCCCCGATTGCTCAGTTCAGCTAGGCGGCCAGCTCTAGGAAGAGCCTTGGTGGTTCCAAACTTCTTCCAGTTAAGAATGATGGAGGCCACTGTGTTCTTGGGGACCTTCAATACTGCAGACATTTTTTGGTACCCTTTCCCAGCTCTATGCCTCGACATAATCCTCTCTCGGAGCTCTATGGACAATTCCTTCGACCTCATGGCTTGGGTTTTGCTCTAACATGCACTGTCAACTGTGGGTAACTTATATAGATAGACAGGTGTGTGCTTTTCAAAATCATGTCCAATCAATTGAATTCACCACAGGTGGACTCCAATCAAGTTGTAGAAACATCTCAAGGATAATCAAAGGAAACAGGATGCATGCGAGCTCAATTTTGAGTCTCATAGCAAAGGGTCTGAATACAGTAGTCCCTCCTTTAAAAGTTGTGTCATACTGCGGCACAACTTGCGTCCTGCCGCAGCACGTCATTTAATTCTCAGGCATTTTTTCTGTTACTGCAAGTTATTGCTAGTTTTACCACCAGAGGACATCTTTGAGAAGTATTTGATAGTATTCCGTATTGGCATTACCAGAGAATTTAAAACCTTTTTTGTAATAACATAGTATTTGGGATTGATTTTAAGAAATGTGGATTAATTCATTTGATTAATATTATGGTGTTTCTATTCAGAGAAAAACAAAACCCTCAGGGTTTCTATGGCGCCGTACGTGACGTCGGGAGTAGACTACAGGATCGGATGATTCTACATTGTTTGCCTTCATTAGACAACTTTGTTCCAATATTTCTGTAAATCAGTGATATTTATTCCCATAGTAATTCGTTATGGATCCATAACTAAATCTTCATTTTGAAAGAGTATTTTTTATCACTATTTTATGAACAAAATGTGTTTATTTGTTTATTAGGCTACTGTGCAGTCTGCAATACATACTGTAGTAAACATGGGAAAGTGCCTAATTCCTTACATAAGGGAGAGCAGGCCATGTCTGTACTACAGAATGCAGGGCATGCGAGAGACTGGTGTTATATAAATAAGGTATTTCAGTTTTTTATGTTTGATAAATGTGCAAAACTTTCTAAAAAGCTCTTTTCGCTTTGTCATTATGGGGTATTGTGTGTAGATAGATGAGGGGAAAAAATGACTTAATCAATTTTAGAAGGCTGTAACGTAACATGTGGGRAAAAATCAAGGGGTCTGAATACTTTCCGAATGCACTGTACATACAGTATAGCCTACTCAGAGATTCCCTTATATGTCTACAGCACGGTTCCCCAAGTTTTTTTGGAAGTAAAATCACCAGGAATTGAGCTCAAAGTGATTTGAATTCAGGAAATCTGTTCCCAAGTATTCCCACGCATAGAAAATAAGCATATGGGATTGCATCCCTATGTAATCAAGGTTTGAAATGGTTCTGTTTTTCTCAAATACTGTATCTGTTTGGGATTCTTGCGGTCAATTTGCAGTGTAGTAATTATTTATAATTTATAATTACTTATATTTATAAGTCCCCCGACCATCCGCTCAAGGAAAAATCGTCCCACGGCTCAATATAATTGCGGTACCCTGGTCTACAGTGTCCAAGAGAAGAAGCATGCCTCTACACTGTTCTGTAATCGGAAAATCCTTTTACACTAGACTAGGCAACACTTACACAGGGCAATTCACCTTACTCACTTTCGTGGAGCTTGGCAGTGAGGACAAAAGAAGAGTGACATTGACACTTGGTCAAAGTATTATATTTAATCTCCTTAAACACCTTTCCCTACCTCCAGATACCTGAGCAGGCACAGCGTTTTAAAAACATTGTCATACATCAGCTTTCTTTGCCATTAGGTGCAACATATCCGGTTAGTGTTTGTCACAGCTACCAACACCAGGAAACCAAAATAAATGTGCTTACTGCCCATATATTACATAGCCACAATGTGTTACTAATCACAGAGAGGTATTCTGATACATTATATTTACAAAAGTATGTGGACACCCCTTCAAATTGGTGGATTCGGCTGGTTCTGCCACATCCATGCAATCTCCATATACAAATATTGGCAGTAGAATGGTCTTACTGAAGAGCTCAGTGACTTTCAACGTGGTACCGTCATAGGATGCTACCTTTCCAACAAGTCAGTTGGTAAAATGTCTGCCCTGCTAGAGCTGCCCTGGTCAACTGTAAGTGCTGTTACTGTGAAGTGGAAACGTCTAGGAGCAACAACGGCTCGGCCGCGAAGTGGTAGGCCACACAAGCTCACATAACGGGACTTCTGAGTGCTGAAGTGTGTAGCGTGTAAAAAATTGCCTGTCCTCGGTTGCAACACTGACTACCGAGTTCCAAACAGCCTCTGGAAGCAACGTCAGCACAATAACTGTTTGTCAGAAGCTAAATTAAATGGATTTCCATGGCCGAGCAGCCACACACAAGCTCAAGGCCACCATGTGCAATGCCATGCGATCATCAAGCTGTTCGAGAATAAAGATGACTAGTTCAACGGGAAAGTGAGCCTGTCAGGTAGCCAGTAGCCTTCATTCTTTCACAGAATCCAGCTAAGGTGATGCAAATCCAATTTTCCTGATTTTTGAAGGGATAAAAATTGGGTCAAAAACTTAAACATGAGACATGAGGTTTGGACCTTTACTTTTCTTAGAGAATTATCTACAAGATGCGTTTTTGATTGGACACCCTAGCAGAAGCTATTTGACTTCCACTGAGGATTTATATTACACATAGCCTTGCCTGTTGACTTTGATTAGACCAATGTCAAGCTGTTCAGATTCCATGTACTCCTTGTCCTGCGCTGAGAGTGGGTTGTTTGTCTGGGTAATCAATTTTTTGCCTCTTATCTGACTGTGTCCCTGTAGCACAGACAATTACTGCTGCACAAGACACAATGGGCAGAATTCCATCTGCAGAGAGCTTATTCAGTTCTAATCCACACTAGCTATCTTTGTTTCCTATCATGTCCCCCTGTAATCTGAAGGTGTTCAGCCTGGTGCTGATATATGACTTGTCTCTCTCTCTAGGCTCTATTTTAACAAACAACAGAATGGTATATCTTAGTGATGGCAGTAGCGTTATAGGTTAGGGGGGGGGGGGGATTTTGATGAACCAGAATTGTTCACAACTGAAATTATGGGTGCAGTAGCTGGTCGTGGCTCGAAAGGGCTGGGTTTTGATGAATTAAACAAGTTGTGGGTGTGTCGAAGCTTGGCCCCATCACTGGCCAATCAGAACGTGCTTCATGGCTAAATATGTAGTTGCTTCAAGTTGAGTATTTATTGTATTTTATGTATTGCTTTGTCATCAACTCCAATTCCAATGTTAGTCCATTATAGCCTAGTTCATTAAATAGCCTGCCCCATATTTGCTAAATATGTTGAACGGATTTGCAGTACACATTGTTCTAATTTGCTTTGCGTCAATATTGAAATACATTGTTAAACATTGGCCAAGATATAATGCTATAGCCTATGTTCTGACAGAAATACTGTGTGCCTGAATACAGAAACCTTCCATTTGCACACCATCTCGCTCACTGAAAATGGGCCAAAGTTGAAAGACCGAGAGAAAAAACGGAAATGTCTGACTGTTTTGCTAGTCATGATATTTGAATAAAGCATTGGTTATGGGTCTTTCCATAAACTAGGGTACCAGTCAGTGTTTCCTACACTGGACAACTTGTTACATCTGTTGATAAGTCATTGATAATAATCTGCCAATTTTTATCATGTTATTACATTAAGATATAAGGTCGGAATCATAGCTATATTCAATCAAATTCACGACTTCTAAAAACCTACAGTATGTTTAGCCCTTTATCATGTTTGACTTCTTGATGGATTTGTACAAAATCTTGTGACATAAAACGTTACATTTCTGTCCGTGCATTTATTGCAGTGTAAGTTGTCGTTTTATAAAATATTAAGCATGAATTACTTAACTTGGTTCTTCAATTGTTATGCATAATACTGGATGCGCATTTGGGTTCCAGCTGTTTAATTACGGCGTGATACTTTCACACATCATCATCTGATCCAGGAAGGAATTTTCCGAATGACAGTCAAGTGACGAACAGCTGTTGTGAACAGCCCAAGTGCTGGGAAAAACTCTATTCCTATGAATTATTCTGGATATAATGACAAAAAAAATGACAGCCTAGTGGGCTTATTCACAATATGATCTGGTAATGAAATAACATGATAAATACATTTTTAAACAATACAAGAGGCTTGAAGTAGCTTACTTGAACTTCAATTTTGAGCTCAGAAATTCAAGTACTGGAAAATCTACATTTTCACAATTTGGTGCGTGAAAAGTCCTTATTTGGCTACTTATTGTAGCCAATTTATAAGTTTGCCGGCTCCCTTATAATTGTCCGTGATAAAAATGTTAATCCGTTTTTGTGAAAGATGTGGCCACTCATTTGTTTCCCGCCACTACAATTGAAGGATGTTGCGGTAAAACCACATGTGCTTATTATGACGACAACATCTAATGCTGGCTTCAACTTGGCTTTCCATACAAATCCTTCCATTCAAAATGGAACATGGTTTTTGGTCACTTTCTCATGATAAAAACAGCGATGGTGAGATTAATGSTACTGCTCTTAATATAGTTGGTTCAGAGTTTTAGTTTCCCGGCAGCTCCCCAAAATGTAGTTCTTTCAACTTTGGCCCTTTTTCAGGGGGCGAGATGGTGTGCAAATTGAGGATTTCTGTATTCAGGCACACAGTATTTCTATCAGAACATTGGCCAAGATGACGAAAGAGGTACTGTACAGCCAAGCTTTGTCAGCAGATGTTACAGTAACATCTTTACGCCCATCACAGGACGTAAGACTCCGCTGTGGGATATCACAGGACATAAGACTCCAGTGTGGGACATCACAGGACGTAAGACTCCGCTGTGGGACATCACAGGACATAAGACTCCGCTGTGAGATATCACAGGACATATGACTCCAGTGTGGGACATCACAGGACATATGACTCCAGTGTGGGACATCACAGGACATACGACTCCGCTGTGGGATCACAGGACATAAGACTCCAGTGTGGGACATCACAGGACGTAAGACTCCGCTGTGAGATATCACAGGACGTAAGACTCCGCTGTGGGATATCACAGGACGTAAGACTCCAGTGTGGGATATCACAGGACGTAAGACTCCAGTGTGGGGACATCACAGGACGAAAACTCCAGCGGACATCACAGGACGTAAGACTCCAGCTGTGGGATATCACAGGACGTAAGACTCCAGTTTGGGATATCACAGGACGTAAACTCCAGTGTGGGATATCACAGACGTAAGACTCCAGTGTGGGAATCACAGGACGTAAGACTCCAGTGTGGGATATCACAGGACGTAAGACTCCAGGTGGGATATCCACAGACGTAAACTCCAGTGTGGGACATCACAGGACGTAAGACTCCGCTGTGGGATATCACAGGACGTAAGACTCCAGTGGTGGACATCACAGGACGTAAGACTCCAGTGTGGGGACATCACAGGGACGTTAGAGATCCGCTGTGGGAATTCACAGGACGAAGACTCCAAGTTTGGGGATATTCACAGGACGTAAGACTCCAGTGTGGGACATCACAGGACGTAAGACTCCAGTGTGGGATATCACAGGACATACGACTCCATTGTGGGACATCACAGGACGTAAGACTCCATTGTGGGACATCACAGGACGTAAGACTCCAGTGTGGGACATCACAGGACATACGACTCCATTGTGGTTCCCTCTGCAAACCGGGAACCTATGCGACTCAGGACCCTGGGCAGTAATTTACTCCATATTTCCATATTTTCTTTGGCTTTGTTTTGAGCACCTTGAAGGGTTCCAATATAGATCATCATACAAATAGGCATGTTCAGCAGAAGTGAAAACATTGGGTGTTTTTGTTTACAGCACTGTGATTGGTAGGAATGTGTGGTATCGTAGATACAGTACTTTGTTTTGTTGAGTCTCCTGCAAAATACTCAATCTCTACAAGTTAAAGTGCTGTTGTCCTTCCAGCACTGCAATTGAAAGGAGTGAGTCATTTTGTAGTTTACCAACAAATTTGAGGTTGGGATAAGAATCAGCAATAGCGGACCTCCTGAGTGGTGCAGTGGTCTAAGGCACTGCATCGCAGTGCTAGTTGTGCCACTAGAGATCCTGGTTCGAGTCCAGGTTCTGTTGCAGCCGGCCGCGACCGGGAGCCCCATGAGGCGGCACACAACTGGCCCAGCGTCGTCCAGGTTAGGGGAGGGTTTGGCCGGCAGGGATGTTCTTGTCCCATTGCGCTCTAGCAACTCCTGTGGCGGGCAGGGCGCAATGCATGCTGACACGATCATGGCATTTCCTCCGACACATGGGTGCGGTTGGCTTCCGGGTTAAGCGGGCATTGTTTCAAGAAGCAGTGCGGGTTGTGTTTCGGAGGATGCACGGCTCTCGACCTTCGCCTCTCCTGAGGCCGTATGGGAGTTTCAGCGATGAGACAAGACTGTAACTACCAATTGTATACCATGAAATTGGGGGTAAAAAACTTTTTTTAAATAAAAAAATCAGCAATAACAAGAAGGTTACCCAGGGTAGGCTACTGTTATTGTTCACAACGTACTCCTCAATGCATTGATTCTATTATTCAGCCATGAGACCAGAATACTTTACTGATGGTTAAATTTGGGGGTTTGAGTGCTAACAGGAGGGTGGTATTGAGATCAGACGTGAGAAAAGTACAAGCTAATTGTGATATGACACAGATAACATGGGATTCAGAGAGTAACTGTGCATGTTGGGTTAGCCTACTGGATAACAATTTAATGTCACTACTAAGACAATGAAGCCAAACATACACTATATATACAAAAGTATGTGGACTCCCCTTCAAATTAGTTGATTCGGCTATTTCAGCCACACCCATTGCTAACAGGTGTATACAAGCGAGCACACAGCTATGCAATCTCCATAAATCTCTAAGATCTGTTCGTAGGGAGCTTCATGAAATGGGTTTCCATGGCCAAACAGCTGCACACAAGCCTAAGATCACCATGCACAATGCCAAGCGTCGGCTGGAGAGGTGTAAAGCTCACCGCCATTTGACTCTGGAGCAGTGAAAACGCGTTTTCTGGAGTGATGCATCACGCTTCACCATCTGGCAGTCAGACGGACGAATCTAGGTTTGGCGGATGCCAGGAGAACGCTACCTGCCCCAATGCATAGTGCCAAATGTAAAGTTTGTTGGAGGAGGAATAATGGTCTGGGGGTGTTTTTCATGGTCCAGGCTAGGGCTGTGGCGGTCATGACATTTTGTCAGGCGGTGATTGTTAAGCAAATAACTGCCCCGTCTCATGGTAATTGACCGTTAATTAACATAAACACATTTAGCATCTCCTGGCATACACGCACAGCCTTCAAGCCACTGATGCAGACCTTTGGAACAGCTACATTTTAAAAAGTCTAATAAATCCATAGCCTACACCATCAAAATAAATCCATTATGAAATTTAGACAAGTCTTAAGAAACATGATATGAAGAAAATGTAGTCTAGTTCAGAAGAACAGAATAGCATACTCCTTGTTCTTATGTTAGGCCCTGATCTGGCTATGCCATATGGCTGAGGGCTACACTAGTTCATTTAGCAGACAAGATTTGCTTAGAATTCAGTGGCATTATTTTATATTATTTTATAGTATGAAGAATACAATTGAACATAGCTATATAAAACAGAAAGGATCTTTTCACCAAAATATTTCTGAGGGAGTGTGCACATACTTCTATTCTGTGTTGAGCGGTTAACAAAGAAACAGGTCTTCCTATATGCTTAAATTAGAGTTATATAGCCCAACGTTTGTATTTTTAATACATTCTAAGGCTGCATGATGCGACTCTAATGATGATTTGAAAAAAGTTGCATAAAAGGCATGAGCTCTGCTTTGTTTCTTGCGCAGGCTGTACCCACTTCATCAGTCTCTCATTCACAATTTCACAGGCACTTGATAATGCTTCAAATTTCCCGGCGGCATCCCGTTGTGTGGCCACAATGCCAGTGGCCGTTGTGCCCTTGGGCTGAATATAATACTTATTATTCCCTGCTCCCTGCTGCGTGCTCCGAACCACCTCTCACACATATGGCTCTCTCAGATAGCTCAATTCTTACTAGCCAATGCCCGTCACACGATCGGGTCCTTCTCACAGGCTACAAGTGAAAACACACACATCGGGGACGCAAGAGCACACGTCCTTATCCAATTCCGAGGCGCATATTGAAGATATTGGAAGAACTGTCCACATCTGCTTTTCGTCAGCCAACAAGTTGAGTAGGCCTAATGAACAGCATAAGCACTAGCATATCAACTTTTGTACTATGGGGGATAGTAGATTGACATAGGATGCCTATGTCAATCTACTATCCCCCATAGCACAAAAGTTGACCTATTCTAATCTGTGCGAGAAATAACTATTCCAAACATAGTTTGAGACAGTTGTGGGATGTGATAAATTCCAAATTAACACCACTAACATAAAAAAAAAAAATGATGCAATGAGGCTGACGACACAGATTAGAACGTTTAGCTTAACAATCTTGATAAACTATTAGTCTATTTCTTCACATAATCACAGCAAAGCGCACACGGCAGTAGGTTACAAGCGCGAATGTTCCAAAATGCAATCAATTAGCAGGAAAAAGTGACCGCAAATGTGATTTTGCATGTAATGCCTTAATTATAAATTTGCATTTTTATGAAGAAAATGATCTTCCCCAAACTTGAAACTCACGCGCTGCGTATGTATGCCAGTTAGGCTCGACACCAGTTGTAAAGCGTATTAATGTAATTAATTATAAGAAGTTATTTGGCCACTTTAGTTGTGACACAAACCTTATCAAAACATATAGGCCTGTGGGCTAGGCTACAGTTGAAGTCGGAAGTTCACATACACTTAGGTTAGAGTCATTAAAACTTGTTTTTCAACCACTCCACAAATTTATTTTTAACAAACTATAGTTTTGGCAAGTCGGTTAGGACATCTACTTTGTGCATGACATAAATCCTTTTTCCAACAATTGTTTACAGACAGCTTATTTGTCTCCTAGAGATGAACGTACTTTGGTGCGAAAAGTGCAAATCAATCCCAGAAAAACAGCAAAGGACCTTGTGAAGATGCTGGAGGAAACAGGTACAAAMGTATCTATATCCACAGTAAAACGAGTCCTATATCGACATACCCTGAAAGGCCGCTCAGCAAGGAAGAAGCCACTGCTCCAAAACCTCCATAAAAAAGCCAGACTGTGGTTTGCAACTGCACATGGGGACAAAGATCGTACTTTTTGGAGAAATGTCCTGTGGTCTGATGAGACAAAAATAGAACTGTTTGGCCATAAGGACCATCGTTATGTCTGGAGGAAAAAGGGGGGGTCTTGCAAGCTGAAGAACACCATCCCAACCGTGAAGCACGGGGGTGGCAGCATCATGTTGTGGGGGTGCTTTGCTGCAGGAGGGACTGGTGCACTTCACAAAATAGATGGCATCATGAGAAGCAAAATTATGTGGATATATTGAAGCAACATCTCAAGACATCAGTCAGGAAGTTAAAGCTTGGTCGCAAATGGGTCTTACAAATGGACGATGACCCCAAGCATACTTCCAAAGTTGTGGCAAAATGGCTTAAGGACAACAAAGTCAAGGTATAGGAGTGGCCATCACAAAGCCCTAACCTCAATCCTATAGAAAATTTGTGGGCAAAACTGAAAAAGCGTGTGCGATTAAGGAGGCCTACAAACCTGACTCAGTTACACCAGCTCTGTCAGGAGGAATGGGCCAAAATTCAACCACCTTATTGTGGGAAGTTTGTGGAAGGCTACCCGAAACATTTGACCCAAGTTATACATTTTAAAGGCAATGCTACCAAATATTAATTGAGAGTATGTAAACTTCTGACCCACTGGGAATGTGATGAAAGAAATAAAAGCTGAAATAAATCATTCTCTCTACTATTATTCTGACATTTCACATTCTTAAAATAAAGTGGTGATCCTAACTCACCTAAAACAGGGAATTTTTACTCAGATTAAATGTCAGGAATTGTGAAAAATGGTGTTTAAATGTATTTGGCTAAGGTGTATGTAAACTTCCGACTTCGACTGTACATGAGGTGTGCGACTATGATTTGAAAAAGGTCGCAAAAAAGGGATGCACAGTTTCTTGCCTTACTGCACACATGCTGGGCATCATTCAGTGATAGTGATAGGCTAATATTGTCACCCATCAGATTGTTCTTGATTTAATATTTTCTTTACATATACAATATATACAGTACCTATGGAAAGTATTCAGACCCCTTGACTTTTTCCACATTTTGTTACGTTACAGCCTTATTCTAAAATGTATTAAATTGATTTTTTTACTCATCAGTCTACACGCAATACCCCATAATGACATAGCAAAAAAACGTTTTTTATACATTTTTGCTAATTTATAAAAAATAAACTGAAATATCACATTTACATTAGTATTCAGACCTTTTACTCAGTACTTTGTTGAATCACTTTTGGCAGCTATTACAGCATTGACTCTTCTTGGATATGATGCTACAAGCTTGGCACACCTGTATTTGGGTAGTTTCTCCCATTTTTCTCTGCAGATCCTCTCAAGCTCTGTCAGGTTGGATAGGGAGCGTTGCTGCACAGCTATTTTCAGTTCTCTCCAGAGATGTTCGATCGGGTTCAAGTCCCTGCTCTGGCTGGGCCACTCAAGGACATTCAGAGACTTGTCCCGAAGCCACTCCTGTGTTGTCTTGGCTGTGTGCTTAGGTCGTTGTCCTTTTGGAAGGTGAAACTTCACCCCAGGCTGAGGTCCTGATTGCTCTGGAGCAGGTTTTCATCAAGGATCTCTCTGTACTTTGCTCCATTCATCTTTGCCTCGGTCCCGACTAGTCTCCCAGTCCCTGTTGCTGAAAAACATCCCCACAGCATGATACTGCTACCACCCCTTGCTTCACCGTAGGGATGGTGCCAGGTTTTCTCCAGACATGACACTTGGCATTCAGGCCAAAGAGTTCAATCTTGGTTTCATCAGACCAAATAATCTTGTTTCTCATGGTCTGAGATAGAGGTCGACCGCTTATGATTTTTTCAACGCCGATACCGATTATTGGAGGACCAAAAAAGGCCGATACCGATTAATCGGCCGATTTTTTTACATTGTTTTGTAATAATGACAATTACAACAATACTGAATGAACACTTATTTTAACTTAATATAATACATCAATAAAATCAATTTCGCCTCAAATAAATAATGAAACATGTTCAATTTGGTTTAAATAATGCAAAAACAAAGTGTTGGAGAAGAAAGTAAAAGTGCAATATGTGCTATGTAAAAAAGCTAACGTTTAAGGTCCTTGCTCAGAACATGAGAACATATGAAAGCTGGTGGTTGCTTTTAACATGAGTCTTCAATATTCCCAGGTAAGAAGTTTTAGGTTGTAGTTATTATAGGATTTATAGGACAATTTCTCTCTATACGATTTGTATTTCATATACCTTTGACTATTGGATGTTCTTATAGGAACTTTAGTATTGCCAGTATAACAGTATAGCTTCCGTCCCTCTCCTCGCCCCTACCTGGGCTCGAACCAGGAACACATCGACAACAGCCACCCTCGAAGCAGCGTTACCCATCGCTCCACAAAGCAGAGCAAGGGAACAACCACTCCAAGTCTCAGAGCGAGTGACGTTTGAAATGCTATTAGCGCGCACCCCGCTAACTAGCTAGCCATTTCACATCGGTTACACCAGCCTAATCTCGGGAGTTAATAGGCTTGAAGTCATAAAGAGCGCAATGCTTGAAGCACAGCAACGAGCTGCTGGCAAAACGCACGAAAGTGCTGTTTGAATGAATGCTTACGAGCCTGCTGGTGCCTACCATCGCTCAGTCAGACTGCTCTATCAAATATCAAATCATAGACTTAATTATAACATAATAACACACAGAAATAAGAGCCTTAGGTCATTAATATGGTCGAATCCGGAAACTATCATCTCGAAAACAAGACGTTTTCAGTGAAATACGGAACCGTTCCGTATTTTATCTAACGGGTGGCATCCATAAGTCTAAATATTCCTGTTACATTGCACAACCTTCAATGTTATGTCATAATTACTTAAAATTCTGGCAAATTAGGCGGCCCAAACTGTTGCATATACACTAACTCTGCGTGCAATGAAAGCAAGAGAAGTGACACAATTTCATCTGGTTAATATTGCCTGCTAACCTGGATTTCTTTTAGCAAAATATGCAGGTTTAAAAATATATACTTCTGTGTATTGATTTTAAGAAAGGCATTGATGTTTATGGTTAGGTACACATTGGAGCAAGACAGTCCTTTTTCGTGAATACGCACCGCATCGATTATATGCAACGCAGGTCACGCTAGATAAACTAGTAATATCATCAACCATGTGTAGTTAACTAGTGATTATGATTGATTGATTGTTTTTTATAAGATAAGTTTAATGCTAGCTAGCAACTTCCCTTGGCTTCTTACTGCATTCGCGTAACAGGCAGGCTCCTCGTTGTAAGGACTGTTGTCCTCCTCCTCCTCAGATGAGGAGAGGAGAGAAGGATCAGTGGACCAATACGCAGCATTAAAAAAGGGGGAAAAAAATAAAAGCCCCCCCCCCCCAATTCCCCCCCCCTCCTTTTTTTAAATTTTTGAAAACCCGATTTTGGGCACCCACGAAAAAAAAAAAAAAAAAACCCAAAAAAAACCCCCCCACTTTACAAAATTACAAAAACAAGAAAACGACGTAGACGAAACTGAACATGAATTAAACTAACTAAACGTAGAACTCACGGGACAGGAACAGACTACATCAAAACGAACGACAGCCAAACAGTCCCGTATGGTACATACATAGAGACACAAGGAGAAATCACCCACAAACAAACAGTGAGACACCCTACTAAATATGACTCTTAATTAGAGGAAAACGCAAAACCCTGCCTCTAATTAAGAGCCATACAGGCAACCAAACCAACCATAGAAACAGAAAACATAGACTGCCACCAAAACTCACGCCCTGACCATATACATACAAAAACAACAGAAAACAGGTCAGGAACGTACATGACCCCCCCTCAAGGTGCGAACGCCGGGCGCACCAGCACAAAGTCCAGGGGAGGGTCTGGGTGGGGCAGTTGACCACGGTGGTGGCTCAGGCTCCGGACGCTGTCCCACACAACCAATAGTCACTCCCCGCTTCTGTCTTCCCTCCCATGACAACCCTCAAACTAACATCCCTAAATGAACGGCAGCACCGGGAGAAGGGGCAGCACCGGGACAAGGGAGCACCGGGACAAGGGGTAGCACGGGACACAGGGGCAGCACGGGATAGGGGCAGCACCGGACAAGGGGCAGCACCGGGACAAGGGGCAGCACCGGATAAGGGGCAGCACGGGAAAGGGCAGGTCCCGGCTGAGATACTCTGGCAGATCCTGGCTGAGGAACTCTGGCAGGTCCTGGCTGAGGGACTCTGGCAGGTCCTGGCTGAGGGACTCTGGCAGGTCCTGGCTGAGGGACTCTGGAGGTCCTGGCTGGAACGGCTCTGCAGGTCTGGCTGGACCGGTCTGGCAGGTCCTGGCTGGACGGCTCTGGCAGGTCCCTGGCTGGACGGCTCTGGCAGGTCCTGGCTGGACGGCTCTGGCAAGGTCCTGGCTGGACGGCTCTTGCTGATCCGGTCTGGCGGAAGGCTCTGGTTGATCCGGTCTGGCGAAGGCTCTGGGCTGATCCGGTCTGGCGGAAGGCTCTGGCTGATCCGGTCTGCGGAAGGCTCTGGCTGATCGCTGGGGAACTTGGTCCGGTCTGGCGGAAGGCTCTGGCTGATCCGGCTGGCGGAAGGCTCTGGCTGATCCGGTCTGGCGGAAGGCTTGTAGGCTCTTGGCAGCGGGCGGCTTTTGCAGGCTCATGGCAGACGGGCAGCTTTGCAGGCTCATGGCAGACGGGCAGTTCAGGCGCCGTTGGGGCAGACGGGCAGTGCAAGACGGGCGTTCAGGCGCCGTGGGCAGACGGGCAGTTCAGGCGCCGCTGGGCAGACGGGCAGTTAGGCGCCGCTGGGCAGACGGGCAGTTTCAGGGCCGCTGGGCAGACGGGCCAGTTCAGGCGCCGCTGGGCAGACGGGCAGTTCAGGCGCCGTGGCGAGACGGGCAGTTCAGGCCGCCTGGGCAGACGGGCAGTTCAGGCGCCGCTGGGCAGACGGGCAGTTCAGCGCCGCTGGGCAGACGTGGCTCAGACGGCGCTGGGCAGACAGGCAGTGCAGCAGGCGTTGGCAGACGGCCGACTCTGCCCTGCTGAGGCGCACAGTAGGCCTGGTGCGTGGTATAGGCACTGGCTGCGCTGGAGAGGAGGAACAGCTGGAGAGAGAACCCGGAGAGACAGCCTGGTACGGGGGGCTGCCACCGGAGGACTGGTACATGGAGGTGGCACCGGGTATACCGGACCGTGAAGGAGGACACGTGCTCTTGAGCACCGAGCCTGCCCAACCTTACCAGGTTGAATGGTGCCCGTAGCCCTGCCCAGTGCGGCGAAGGTGGAATAGCCCGCACTGGCCTATGCTGGCGAACCGGGGACACCATTCGTAAGGCTGGTGCCATGTATGCCGGCCCAGGAGACGCACTGGTGGCCAGATGCGTTGGGCCGGCTTCATGACATCCAGCTCGATGCCCAACTTAGCCCTCCCAGTGCGGCAAGGTGGAATAGCCGCACTGGGCTAAGCACGCGTACTGGGGACACCGTGCGCTTTACCGCATAACACGGTTGTCTTACCAGTACGACGCTTCTACCTCCACGGTAAGCACGGGGAGTTGGCTCAGGTATCGCTACCCGGCTTTGCCACACTCCTCGTGTGCTCCCCCCAAGAAATGTTTGGGTTGACTCACGGGCTCCCAACCGCGTCGCCGCGCTGCCTCCTCATACCAGCGCCTCTCAGCCTTCGCAGCTTCCAACTCCGCCTTGGGACGGCGATATTCCCCTGGCTGAGCCCAGGGTCCTCTTACCGTCCAGGATCCTCTCCCAAGTCCAGAAGTCCTGGTTGCTCTGTTGAGCATTCCCTTGCCGCTTGGTCCTAGGTTGGTGGGTGATTCTGTAATGGACTGTTGTCCTCCTCCTCCTCAGATGAGGAGAGGAGAGAAGGATCAGTGGACCAATACGCAGCATTAGGGAAATAAGCCATCTCTTTATTTGAAACGATGGCAACACGAAACAAACACTTACAAAATTACAAAACAAGAAAACGACGTAGACGAAACCTGAACATGAATTAAACTAACTAAACGTAGAACTCACGGACAGGAACAGACTACATCAAAACGAACGAACAGCCAAACAGTCCCGTATGGTACATACATAGACGACACAGGAGACAATCACCCACAAACAAACAGTGAGAACACCCTACCTAAATATGACTCTTAATTAGAGGAAAACGCAAAACACCTGCCTCTAATTAAGAGCCATACCAGGCAACCCAAAACCAACATAGAAACAGAAAACATAGACTGCCCACCCAAAACTCACGCCCTGACCATATACACATACAAAAACAACAGAAAACAGGTCAGGAACGTTACACTCGTGGACTGCAATGTAATCAGGTGGTTAGAGCGTTGGACTAGTAACTGAAAGGTCGCAAGATTGAATCCCCGAGCTGACAAGGTAAAAATCWGTCATTCTGCCCCTGAACAAGGCAGTTAACCCACCGTTCCTAGGCTGTCATTGAAAATAAGAATGTGTTCTTAACTGACTTGTCTAGTTAAATAAAGGATAAATAATGGTGTAAAATAATAATAATAATCGGACAAATCGGTGTCCAAAAATACCGATTTCCGATTGTTATGAAAACTTGAAATAGGCCCTAATTAATCGGCCATTCCGATTAATCGGTCGACCTCTAGTCTAAGAGTCTTTAGGTGCCTTTTGGCAAACTTCAAGTGTGCTGTCATGTGCCTTTTACTGAGGAGTTGCTTCCGTCTGGCCACTCTACCATAAAAGCCTGATTGGTGGAGTGCTGCAGAGATGGTTGTCCTTCTGGAAGGTTCTCCTATCTCCACAGGTTCTTCTGGAAGGTTCTCCTATCACTAGAGCTCTGTCAGAGTGACCATCGGGTTGTTGGTCACCTGACCAATGCCATTTCCCCCCGATTGCTCAGTTTGGCCGGGTGGCCAGCTCTAGGAAGAGTCTTGGTGGTTCCAAACTTCTTCCATTTAAGAATGGTGGATGCCACTGTGTTCTTGGGGACCTTCAATGCTGCAGAAATGTTTTGGTACCCTTCCCCAGATTTGTGCATTGACACAGTCCTGTCTCGGAGTTCTATGGACAATTCCTTCGACCTCATGGCTTGGTTTTTGCTCTGACATACACTGTCAACTGTGAGACCTTATATAGACAGGTGTGTGCCTTTCCAAATCATGTCCAATCAATTGAATGTACCACAGGTGGACTCCAATCAAGTTGTAGAAGTATCTCAAGGATTATAAATGGAAACAGGATGCACCTGAGCTCAATTTCCAGTCTCATAGCAAAGTGTATGAATACTTATGTAAATGAGGTATTTCTGTTTTTATTTAGAATAAAACTTTCTAAAAACATGAGATTGATGAGGGGGAAAAACTATTTCGTTTGGGGTAAGTTTCTCAAAAACAAGTGAAATCCGAAAAAAKAAGTGTCTGGACCTTTCTATAACATGCCATTTACATCAATACATMAATAGAGATTTGGCTGTAAAAAAGAAACATTTTTCATTAAGCTACCCCAGTATCCCCTTAACCACTTTGCTTTGAAAAAGAGGGCCTTTCAACACAAATGTTTTGAAACCTTTGATTGATTAGAATACTTGATTGGTTAGAAATGCAGCCTTCTGCCTGTCCTGTAGACTGTATGGAAGACAGCACAGAAGAAACAGTAAGGATACATTGATCAGCACCAGGTACACAAATTAGAAGAGAGCTCTGAACTCATTCCGTGACCATGAGAAAAACGCTATGCGCTAAGCTACTAGGGTGTCTTGGAAGAGTTTTAGTAGTAGTGTAGGGTCTTGGAGACATTGTAGAGCAACTGCAAACTGAGATTCAGGAGAGGCGGGAGTACCTTGATTTCTTAATGGCAGTCACTGCATTTTTAGGTTGACAACAAATTTGCAGGTGAGGTGAAAAAGACTGAAATTACTATCATTTTTTTTATACGTTTACATTTTTTACAACCAGGACAGGATGAGAGAGGAGGTTAGACAAATGAGACAGCAACATAGAAGACTAAGAGACAGCAACAGAAGAGGGCAGACAAGAAAGACAGCAACAGATGACACAGAGAAAGTGATGGAGAGAGACAGAGGGGTGAGCACAGAGTAGACTGTATCACTTAACGCCACTCTATGGACTCTAATTATTGCATGGTGTGTGTTGTTGTGTTCGTGTGTGAGAGAGAGGGTGAGGACATTCTGTGGGATTCTTTAATCAGTTTGGCTCATTAGACAGGTCAGAGTCTGTTTTAAGTTGTTGAGTGGTATGTAGGTTTTTGGCAATACATTTTAGATGCACTGAATGTGTTCCAGAGTAGAGTGTTCCAGAGTATAGAGACCCACAATAGCTACTGTAATTTATTAGTGGCAGCGTATGCTGTGGTAGGTGTGAAGGTGGGAAGGTGCAAGTTTGCAAGTTACCTGAAAAATATCTCATCTCTCAATGTTTTAATCTCTCAATGTTATTCACAAAGTGCACCAAATTCATGCATTTAGCTATTGAAATTCCTTCTTTTTTTGCCAGGGGAGGATGCCCCCGGAGCCCCCTACTGGCTTTGGGTTAAGCCCTCAATGTCTTAAAATCCTAGCAACTACCCTGCTGTCAATCTGTAAAATTCCTGACAAATCCCTGTCAAAATCACTCTCCAGCATACATTAGCATGCCTGTTCAATACGGGTTGTGTAATAAAGCTGTGTAATAATAGGAATGTCGCTACCTGTTCTGAACAAAATATTGACTGACTTGATGACTCATCCATGTTCATTTTTACCTAAGCAGATGCATGGTAGAATTCAGAACCACATTGATGAATGTATGGACTTGATTGAAATATCTGCTTGATCGAAAGCTCTATTGCGCGAGGATAATTGCTTTTGGTTCCCTGCTACACGAATTATGTTATTTCTGCAGCGTTGGCAGAGAAAGCTCAGCATCAGAAGAGTCGACCACACAGCAGTTTACGTAAATAAAACAAATGTGCGCGCTGCTGATTAACACCCTACCCGTGGCAAGAGACCAGGTGGTGATGGATTTGCGATGCTTGTTTGGTGTATGACAATTCAACCCATTACGCTACCACATCAAAACTGCGGGAAATTCTAATAGAAAGAGTTTGAAGCACTCAGCCTAGAAACAGAGCTCATCAAGGAACGTACATTGGCTATCCGTCCACCCGGACAAACAAAGGATTAAGAATAAACGGCAACCCTTACCTAGTAAGAGCAGTTTTACCTCCCTTGCTGCCTTCTCTCCATCCTCGCGGAGATTTTTATCAATCATCTTTGATCTCTCCACGGCAGCTTTATCTTCGGCACTTAATGTACAGCCCATGTTTCCAAAAGCACGCGCGCACTGACGGCCGGCGCAAGGATTCTTGAACGATTTCGTCTTGACTTCTGTTTGATATGCCTACACAAGAGAAACGGTTATCCAAAATACTTGCCGGCCCGTTCAAGAGACGTGATTGTGCGAATTTGCTATACTAAATAGAGGATGTCTCGTTTTATGGCACGCATAAAATGTCCAGAAAAAAAAGTCTGTCCTCGGCTGCGTTATTCTGAGTGATGTAAACTAACGTTCCATCAATATATCCTGTCGGTCGCAGAGCAATCTTCTTGGAGGTCAAAGAATGCCGCAGAAAGTTGCAGTCAAATCTCGAGTGGCTAAGCGAATTGGTTATGTGGTGTTGACCGTTTAGAAACAATATGATCAATTCTGACAGCCGCACCGATACAATCAATCTTATTCCTCGTTCCTACGTTTCTTCCGACCAAGTGAAGGTAAGGTGGAATCCAATCACATGGACGAGCGACTGCGCTCCCAGACTCAACGGCGCAGTCAAGTAAACATAGCTATCCAGTGGAAATCTGGAGAAACTGCTGGTGCACTTCAGCTGCCAACCTGCCGCCTGCTTTCTACGGAGATTTGTTGGCTCCCTTTCTGCTCCCAGTTGATATGTGACGTCGTAGATCTTTCACAATTCTTATTGTCTAACCACCCGTTGTGAAGTTTTCTGCAGAAATGCAATAGGCCTACTGTATTTAAATGTCCAACGCATCCGTTTTTATCTCAATATCAAATCATTTCTGGGTTGTTTTCAATGAAAATTGTCAAAAAGAAACCAAAATAGCTTCTTAGAAAGGCAATTTATCAAGCAAGAATTTAGCTAGGACTGTCTGGGTGTGGTCTGAGTGGGGAAGGGCGAACTGAAAAATAGCTGTTATTGGCGGAGAGGTTTAGAACACGTTATTTTTGGTCTATGAACTAATTTATGAACTAAATGACTGTTTAATAGGTCAGATGATCTAGGAATCCATGTTTTTCTCTCTCCAGATAACTAAGAAATGTGTGCATATATGTAAATGAACATGGGATGTGATGACAATAAAACATGTGCACTAGCTATAGACTGCACTAAAAATAGACATGGATCTGTCTTACTTTACATTAAGTGATGTAGGCTAGTTACATAGGCGTTATAGAGTGTGACACAGTGCAGGCTAATAAATGGGCTAATGGGTACATTGATGGATTTTAACACAAGTGTAATAACACAAACATATTAAACAGATGGATGTATTCTTCTTGGTTTCTTTGGTATACAAACTATTCACATATGATTTCATATTCAAAAGCCTATTCATGAACACACATTTTATAACATCACTAACTACTTAACAAGAAAACACACTTTCATACTGCCATCAGCTAAGAAATGCTCTGCTGAAGGGACCCTCAAGCTGATTTTAGTGTTTCATGTGGGCCTACAGGGAACAGTTAGTCCTCTACAAAATGCTGTTGTTTTTAATAGTGATTAAAGAAGATTTGTTTCATATGAATGACTACAGTGTCTGAAATGTTTGGATGGTGTGGGGGGGGGGGGGGGGGGGATTTACTTGAGCTGAATACAGCGTATGACCTTCAATTGCCCATTCATCTGAGAATAGTAGCAGGATTGAAAATGTATTAGATTTACACTGAACATGGCACTATACATTGGAACATGAAAGGGAGCATGTTGTTTTCTGTACTTGCTCTACTGAAGCATCCGAGAAGACACATTCTCATAACACAGTGCACAAGACTACATTATGGAGTGGTTTGTAGTGCCCTCAAGTGTTGGAAATTAGTAATAATTCTCTTAACATGAAGGGAAAACCTGACCTAACTGGAAGCTGCCYAGAAAATGTCCCCTAGTTGTCCCATAAACATTTGAGTTGATACTACCTGTACAGGTTAAGCAAGGATTATCAGTAATGATCTAGGCCAAGTTCAGCTGTGCAGTAGTGCATGTTCCTCTTGTCTGCCATGCTGGTCAAGGCAATGCTGAACTTCCACTAGATTATTATGCCCCTGTCCTTGCCTAACCTGTACAGGTCCATGGATCATGGAGCAAGAACACTTAGGGTAGCTATAGTAGACGGGGGGGACGACGACAAACAAACTAAGGACAGAAGTGACACAGGTGTAAAAACTTCTACATTTGTTTTTTAATTGTCAGACTAAAACTGTCCCAGCTATTTACACTATACAAGCTAGATATGCATCAAGAATATAAAGGGTTTACATTTATATACATTATTTATATAAGCCACTTTATAAGCCCAAAATTCATATATAACTTGTTATTCACTCATAGTCCTTTAATTTCCTTAGAAATAAATTGCAAAGGTAAAACAAGAGCTATAACAACAGGTTAACTGGCTGGCATAGTTTGGTTTGGGTACAAGAGAAAGAGGMAAAATGTTGAGAATGTTGCCTCTGACATTATAATAGTGGTAGCAAAGCTCTAAAGTTGAAGAGCAAGGCCTCTGAGAGAAACATTTAGGTAGTAGCTAGATATATAGACACAATCCCAGACAGAAGAGGCCTAATCTCAGTCTATGGCAAGCTGTTGCCTCCTTGACTGGTCTTGACCAGTCATTCCTTTTTACCACAACTTCTGCCTCAGCAAGACCAGGAGAAATATAGGGTTGAGTCAGATACATGCAATAACCTTTTAGCTGTTGATGAGTAAAAGAAACAGCTCAACAACATTCTATTGATTATTAATTAAAAATCAATTAATGTACACAAGAGAAAGCAACACCGGCTGCAGTGTTTTAGAATAAAATAAAAAAGGAACAATTGTCTTACATACATACGTAGGACTTGCCAAAATATATTAGTAACAATGTTATTACAATGCTATTTAGGTTTTTTTGAGAGATACGATGTCACAGTGTTGAATGTTCCACTACACAATTGAGAAGCCTTAAGGGGCATCGGGCTATCGAATCAGACTAAATCTAACAATCACAATTCACTTAATTGTCAAACTGTACTTGATCACAAGACCTCACTGTTAGAGACCAGATACGTTTTGGAAATAGAGCTCAAACATCAACGTATTATGGACTGAATATCACAGTACTTATGGTAAATTAATGAATTAATCAGCCAATCACCAGACAGACTGGACAGGTGACACATCAGCTTTCCTTCACTAAAAGTTCAACCACAAGATCAATCACAAAACAAGTGGAAAATAGATATTAAAATACAATAAAGAGTAGTTCAACAACATGGACGGACCGTATGTCACAACCAACACATAACTAAAACACGTTTCCTCCATATTTTGTCGTGCCAAAAACAGTAAGCTTAACCATTCGTAGTAACTGAAAGGGTTCACTTGAACTGTACTGAATTTAAACAAGGGTTTACAAATTAATTGTAGAAATATAAGTACGAGTGAAATATGAGCTATTCGTGTTAAAGAGGCAAGTTTAAGTTGTTGATCTTAAGTTAAAACACAATTGATCATAAAATCAGTCAATTCTGTATCTAGGATGTCAGTTGATCATCTAACTAACATGAATGTAAAAGGCTCTATGTGTTTTTTTCTCTTAATCAGCTCAGTGCCCTATAGCTCACCTCCTACACATTCAACTGTCACCTAAACCCTCCAATATGCAAAATCACAGAATATAGACTGCGCATACCATCTATAAGGTCTATCAAGATACCTGATCATATAGTTAAATACTTTGTTCTGAGGTCCATTAGCTCACTTGTGAAATTAAAAAACATGGATATAGCTAGTTAAATAAATATACATTACTGTTTCAACGAAAAGACTATGTGTGTGGTTGGTTGAACGCCACTCCTCCATTATCTGAGTGTACTGTATGTACCAGGGATACAGCAAGAGTTAAACACCATAATGCATCATGGGACATCAGCCTGCACTAATAAGCCCAACAACCACAAACCACATTCAACCTTAGCTTTGGCACATAGAACAGCTCAGGCTAAATGCACTCTTGTGCGAAAACATGGGAAAATATACTGTATCTTTGTGTGCTCGTGCCAATAGAATATTTGGAAAAGCCTACTACCCTTCGATGGTTAAGTTGAGTGCTACTGGCACAAAGTGATAGACAGGATACCAAGACAGCCACAGACTCTGTTTTACAGCACTCACCTAATCTATAGATGTAGCTATTTCTTCTATTGACAAAATGTCAGATTATCTCATACAAAGATGCCAAATTACATATAATGTACAGTCATGTGCTTTCCTTCCCTTCCTTTACATAGCGATTCAACCATATCTCCATCTGTGCTTCTTCTGTACAGTACTAGCTGCAGTTGACATGAATTAAGGCGTCGGAGGGAAAGAAACGGGCGGATGGAAAAGAGATAAATAAGGATGGGAGGATGGATGGATGAAGGGAGGGGGGAAAGGAAGGGAAGCCATCGTGAGTTTCTTCASGATTCTCCATTATGGATTGACTTGGATGCACTATCCCACTCATAAATAATACATGTTATCATGATTTTAAAAAGACCATGTCTAGTGCTGATGATTCATATAAAAGCACTCCTCTGTGCGGGGCTACATACTGCGTTACAGTAGTACAGACTGTTTTGTCGGAGTCTCAAGAAGACTGAAATGCTCAGCATGGTTTTGCCCAGCAGGTTGATTCTGTCTCCCCCTCCCTACCCCAGTCATCTTTGTCCCTTAACCTTTAACCCTTACGCTACCACAGAGGGGATAGTGCATCAATTACATGAAACAGTTCTAAAAACACACACAGGCATCCCCTCAAAGCCCCTGCCAGCCCTTTYCCGACCCCGGCCTGCACAGTGCGGAGGGCGGCCTCTAGTGGCCACCGCCAGAGTTGCTGCTCCCCGTTGTCCAATCAATGATGATGAAGCTCAAACTCATGATCATGAAGGCGACCCCCAGACCAGCGAAACAGGCGGCCTGGGAGGACAGAGGAAACACCATCATTAGAATGTATTTTAATGGGGTAACCATAACCATACAGTAACCATAAGGACACAATACTAATCATAAAGATCAATAGGGTGAGACAGGGGAGAGGATGAGATATGTGCYCACCAGTATCTTGGGGATGGAGTGCATGGGTTCCTGCTCCTTAGGCACAATGCGGATGTAGAAGATAGCAGGGAAGATGAAGATCAGACAGGGGGCAGATGTGGCACCTGGAGGAGGAAGAGGACGGAGGAAGAGGGGGGGGGRTGAAGAGCAGGGCTACAGTTAACACTTCTAGGTTTAATCTGTGCAACTAACCGATAATGCCGAAGATTCCCAGGATGTTGGGGGCGAAGATGACCAACATGTTGATGAAGGAGAGTAGGATGACGGCGATGGCCACGTGGCGAAGCCAGTTAAACGACTTACTGGCGAAGAACATCTGATCCAGAGCCCTCCGCACCTGAGGGGATAGAGAGTGAGAGATGGAGAGGGGCAGAGAGCGAAGGAGGGGGAAAGCTAGTAAAGGAATCCGTGAGCTACTCTCAGAAACAACAGGGGCCATTCCACTTCAAATGAGCACCTCAGTTCAGCAAGCCACGACACCCATCATTTCAGATTAAGACATGAGGAATCCAAATGATTGGTCAAAAGCCACCTACTAACCCCCCTCAGACCCCACGCCAATCCCACCCCAACGGCTAGTATACAATATCAGTTCCCTGTCTTTTAGAGGAGGGAAGAGTGTATAGTGGAGGGGGGGGGTGTAACTTACTGGGAAGAGCACAATGGGGACGGTCAGTGTGACAGCGGTGAGGACAGCCAATCGCACGCACAGGATCAGCGTGTCATAAGGGTCGATCCTGCTGTATGTGTGCAGCAGCTCTGTCTCAGTCTTACCTGTAAAGGTAACATCAGAGGGAACGTCAAGAGGTACAGTATTATACACTAAAACCCCCCAAACTAAGCCGTACTTGTGTTGACTGAGACATCGATGACTGCTGTTCCTCATTGAAACACATAATCCAACGTGTCACAAGGTATAACATAATAGTACAGTGTAGTGTGCAGTACTACATAATGACCCCAAGGGAGAGTTATGCTCCTATTTCCAATAGACTGAGGCCACTCGCTGCAAACAAGTGTTTGGGTAACAATAATTTATTATTGTAATTTCCATTCAACAAAAGTGACATTGCAACTGTTCAATAACATTCAATATGTTCATGAGGGCACAGGGGAGTATCCCAAAAGGATMAAATGTTTCTGTTCAATTATACGTTACTGCACACACAGTGTGGCATTTGTTTTGTATCTTATGCATGCTAGCTTGTTGCAAGTCAGATTTTATTTTTCAAAACACAATGTCTCTTTGGAACTCCACCCATGCAAAATACTTGATAGGTTTCCATCTAGATATTCGACCCACGTTAGAATACCTTCTGAGGAGAACCTCCCCGGGCTTTCGAACGTAACGTGAGAAGCCTGGGCCTCCGAGGCTCTAGCACACATAGTCATGAGTACGGGATATTTCAGGCAGAGGAAAGTTCATGGGTGGTGAAGTGAAAGTGCTCACCGTAAAAGGTCAGGTAGCCAAAGAGAGCAGCCAGGAAGTACATGGTGTACATCACAAGGATCGAGAGGTTGGAGACGTGCTGCATCCTCTTCTGAGTAGGGCTGGATAACACACACACACACACTGGTTAACGTCACAGCCAGCACTGACAATCCAACGGCTCAGTTGGTGCTCGCAACAAGGTCTTTGCGGGTTTGAATCCCACATGAGCCGCATATACTATATACGTGTCATGCCATTCCATTCGCTCCATTCCAGACGTTGTTACGAGCCGTCCTCCCCTCAGCAGCCTCCTGTGATACATGCGGGAGCCTATGAACAGAGGTTTCGTGCTGACACTAGGGAGGCACTSTGTGGAGACAGAGCAGGGCAGGAAAGGGCAGGCATACTCACTTGCGGAGCTCAGTGTAGATAGGCAGAACCTCAGGATGACACACAAAGGCAAAGGCCAGGATGGGGATGGTGTACGCTGTCTGTAAAGGAAACGCACACAAACGCCCAGTGTTACCATAGACCACTGACTTACCTCAGAGGGACCGCTCATTTACTCATCTACTAGACTTACATGGYCTGCACCTTTGCAGTACATAGGTGAGCAAAGGCCGCGKTTCAAGTAGTACCAGCTATGGTCAAAAGTACTTTACAACACAGGGAATGGGGTGCCATTTGGGACACAGACAAAGTGAACGAGGGTAATGGTGAAACATTGGGCCTCGAGTCTGGTGTGCTGTACCTGAGAGTTCATGGTGAACATACGGGCACCGCAGTGGGAGTCATCCATCTCATGTACCAGACCATTATCATGGGTAGCGTGGTTGTCAGTGATGTTTAGGTGAATGTCGAGGTGAGACACTGTGTGATTGGCTGCCGAGAACTCCTCGAAGGGACAGGGGATCTGAAACTTCTTATAGATCACCTGCAGGGAGAGCGAGGAAGGGGAAGGCGAGAGAGGAGGATGATGAGAGAGGGAGAACGAGAGAGGTGGGATACACGTCAAGCAATGCCACAACAGGTCTCAGAGATCAGTGTCATATGAAGAAACAGGAAGACTGGGATGAGAAAGATGGGGAAAGAAGGAGGGAAGGAGAGATGAAGRAGGGATGAGGAGGGAAGGAGAGGGAGTATCACAGAGCCCAGAAAAGCCATTTCACAGTAGATTAGAATGAGTCAGTCTAAGGACTTTGGTTGAGCTCTTTCCCTTTGATGTGTTTACTGCCATCAACACAAACCATTCCCATATATGAAATAACTATGAAAATAGATACAGGGAGAGAGTGGAACCGATAAGGAGATCTGCCAAGTTATGAGTGACAAATCACATAAACCTTCATCCACTCAGATGATGTGAACTGACTTTTTAAATAGTTCCTGTATATAAACTCAGCAAAAAAAGAAACATCTATTTTTCAGGACCCTGTCTTTCAAAGATAATTCGTAAAAATCCAAAAAACTTCACAGATCTTCATTGTTAAAGGGTTTAAACACTGTTTCCCATGCTGGTGGTCACACCAGATACTGCCTTCCTTTTGATTTTGACCCCCCCCTTTGTTCAGGGACACATTAATCAATTTCGGTTAGTCCACATGTCTGTGGAACTTGTTCAGTTTATGTCTCAGTTGTTGAATCTTGTTATGTTCATACAAATCTTTACACATGTTAAGTTTGCTGAAAATAAACGCAGTTGACTGAGTGGACGTTTCTATTTTTGCTGAGTTTAGTATGCATACTTTGTGTATTTCATATTTCTTGCTCTTAGTTCTCGTGTGCTTTTTTTCTAGTAATACATTGTTGTTGATTATTGTACTGTTGGGTTTTGAGTTAGCAAGAATGGCATTTCACTGGACTTGTGCACGTGACATAAAAAAATGACACTTAATAAGATGAACTGAATGAATGGAGAGAGAGGATGGAGAAGAAGCAAACCTACCGCACTGAGGAAGAAGACCATGCAGCTAAGGGAGAAACCACTGGTGTAGCCCAGGTAGCCTGAAGAGCACAAAACAACGACAAGTGTTATATAAGAAACAATGGAATAGAATTGTGAGTTCATTGCCGTTCAACCCACATCTGACTCCTGGAGCTGTAATTTACAGGGAGGTTTTCTACAGTGTTATATGGAGTTGGGTGATTACACTAGAATTGGAGAAAGGCCACCTCTGATTACATGTCTTTAACATGGACATGAATACCAGTGTAGAGTGAAAGGAGGGGATTGATGCGCTTCATTTCTTGAAATCAGTGTGCTGCAGGTGCATGGAGCCACCATAATTGCCAGTGCATGCAATGTGTGTGTGATGCAAGGTCTTCTCTGTGTTAGTGTTGTCTTTTGCTTGTCTACTCCATGTCTCTGAGCTCCATGGAGACACGTTTCCATGGCAGCACCAATACCAGGACAGGAGAGAGGGAGCGGTGTGAGGGTCTGATAGGCTGCCTTGTTACACGACCCATGAGTGTTGTCAATGTTGTCAGGACCTCCACATGTCAATGGGAACCTTATCACACCCCTCTATTCCTCCACCTCATCATTTAAATCACATACACTACMGTTCAGAAGTTTGGGGTCACTTAGAAATGTCCTTGTTTTTGAAAGAAAAGCACATTTTTTGTCCATTGAAATAACATCAAATTGTTCAGAAATACAGTGTAGACATTGTTAACGTTGTAAATGACTATTGTAGCTGGTAGGCGTAGGCGTACAGAGGCCCATTATCAGCAACCATCACTCCTGTGTTCCAATGGCACRTTGTGTTAGCTAATCTAAGTTTATCATTAAATGATAAACACAACTCAACGTGCCATTGGAACACAGGAGTGATGGTTGCTGATAATGGGCCTCTGTAGCTGGAAGACGTAGGCGTACAATAGTCATTTACAACATTAACAATGACTACACTGTATTTCTGAACAATTTTGATATTTGACAAAAAAAACGTGCTTTTCTTTCAAAAACAAGGACATTTCTAAGTGACCCCAAACTTGTGAACGGTAGTGTACATAAATACAGTACCAGTCAAATGTTTGGACACAACTTCTCATACAAGGGTTTTTCTTTATTCTGAATATGTTCTACATTGTAGAATAATAGTGAAGACATAAAAACTATGAAATAACACATCTGGAATCATGTAGTAACCAAAAAAAAGTGTTCAACAAATCAAAATATATTTTATATTTCAGATAGTAGCCATCATTTGCCTTTGACAGCTTTGCAGACTCTTGGCATTCTCTCAACTGACTTCACCTGGAATGCTTTTCCAATAGTCTTGAAGGAGTTCCCACATATGCTGAGCACTTGTTGGCTGCTTTTCCTTTACTCTGCGATCCAACTCATCCCAAACCATCTCAATTGGGTTGAGGTCGGGTGACTGGAGGCCAGGTCATCTGATGCAGCACTCCATCACTCTCCTTCTTGGTCAAATAGCCTTTACACAGACTGGAGCTGTGTCCTGTTGAAAAACAAATGATAGTCCCACTAAGCGCAAACCAGACGGGATGCCGTATCGCTGCAGAATTCTGTGGTAGCCATGCTGGTTAAGTGTGCCTTGATTTGTGAATAAATCAGAGACAGTGTCACCAGCAAAGTCTCTTCTTCTTATTAGTGTCCTTTAGTAGTGGTTTCTTTGCAGCAATTCGACCATGAAGGCCTGATTCACACAGTGTCCTCTGAACAATTGATGTTGAGATGTGTCTGCTACTTGAACTCTGTGAAGCATTTATTTGGGCTGCAATTTCTGAGGCTGGTAACTCTAATGAACTTTTGGACAGCCGTGTGTGTACTTTTGTAGTGGTGATTCGGGGGAACTTGATTAGTAACCTTGCTGGAGACCTTAAGACCTTATCTCCCAGAGCATAACGGCTTGGCTTTAGCTCTGTTAAGTAAAACAGTATTGAGTTGTGTAAACACAGGTTTGTTACCTGGTTGGTGACACATACAAGGTTGATGTTATTTTGAGGGAAAACAAAGAGGTTAGAGGAGAAGAGGTGCAACTTACCGAGCTGCTTCATCAGGGCCAATGGTAGGATGATGCCAATAGAGACCATGACCACCAAGTAGTTCCCATTCAAGTACCACAAACTAGTGAGAGAGCAGAGGRAGGGAAAATAAGACAGAGGAGAGAGGTTACTTACAGCAGGGGTTTTCAAACTGGGGTCCACAAATTACTTTATGTATTTATTTTGGGGGGGGAATATATTTTTTATTATTAATATCGCTAGCTGCAACAAAATACCACTCTGGATACTGTTTTTATGTCTCCGGGTCCAGTATGAAGGAAGTTAGAGGTAGTTTCACGAGCCAATGATAGCTAGAATTAGCGTAATGACAGTTTACAGCAGGGTTCCCCAACTTGCGGCCCACAGTTGATTTTATTTGCACCCCAGTTCTCTTTTTATTTTTGGACATAAGACTAAAAACACCAGCAAATCAGCTCCAAGTGATTTTAATTTTGGAAATCTGTTCCAAAGTATTCCCACGCATAGAGAGATATATGTGATCATATACAAATGTAAGCAAGGTTTGAAGTTACTATGTTTTAGTCATTAAAACCTATCCAAACCAAAAAACATGGGTAGATGGCAGCATTCGCAAAAACTGAAAGTGCATACCACCACAAAACGTCAGTACAGAGACAGAGTGAAGTCGCAATTCAACGGYTCAGACACGACTCCAGACAATCACGGATTATGAAATGAAAACCAGCCATGTCGCGGACACTGACGTCTTGCTCCCGGACAAGCTAAACACCTTCTTCGCCTGCTTCCTAGGGAAACAGTGCCGCCGACCTGGGCCACCACAGCTCCCGTGGACTGTGAGCTCTCGTTCTCCGTGGCCGACGTGAGTAAGACATTTAAGCATGTTAWCCCTCACAATGCGGCCAAATCTCTCCCTATCCCAGTCTGTTGTCCCAACTTGCTTCAAGATTGCCACCATTATTCCTGCACCCAAGAAAGCAAAGGTAACTGTACTAAATGAGACTGTCATCAAGAAATGCTTTGAGAGGCTAGTTAAGGATCATATCACCTCCACCTTACCCGACACCTTAGACCCACTGCAATTTGCAAACTGCCCCAATAGATCCAAGGATGACGCAATTGCCATCGCACTGCACACTACCCTATCCCATCTGGGATAATCAATTTTAGAATAAGACTGTAACGTAACAAAATGTGGAAAAAGTCAAGGGGTCTGAATTCTTTCCGAAGGCATTGTATATATACAGAAGGAAAGTACTCAGACCCCTTGACTTTTCCACATTTTGTTACATTACAGCCGTATTCTAAAACTGATTCCATTTATTTTTCCCTCAATCTACACACAATACCCCCATAATGGCAAAGCAAAAACAGGTTTAGAATTTTTTGCTAATGTATAAAAATAAAAATAAACTGAGAGACCTGATCTCCCCAAATACAGGTGTGTTAAGCTTGTAGTGTCATACCCAAGAATACTCAAGGCTGTAATCGCTGCCAAAGGTGCTTCAACAAAGTAATGAGACAATGGTCTGAATACTTATGTAAATATGATTTTTCAAATTTGCAGTCTACAAATTATTTTCAATTATGTTCCGGCCCCCTGACTTCAGGAAACAAAACGGTGCGCGGCTGAATCTAGATGATGATCCCTGGTCTACTTGAACAGTTAGCATGCTAGCTGTTCCTGTTCATCCGACTCTGGGGAAGTAGAGAAATAGGGTTAATKAAAGTTTTTTTTCTGTATAGAAAATTGTTCTGCAGGCCATCTAAGTGGTCATTCTCGGAATAGAAACACAATTTCAGTGTCAACGACCAAAACCAGATTGAAAGCATACAAAAGATTTTGAACTAATATATATATATATATATTTAAACAATACCATCTTTGACAACTATCAATCAAATCAAAACTAGACAGTCAGGGAGAAATCGGGCATTCAAAGGACATGCCCATTAACCAACTGCAAAATTGTCTCTTATCACCATGCCAAACTGTGTAGAATTACTGGAAATGAGCTTCAAAATTGAAACATTTTATCTATGCTGCCAAGATATCTTTCTAGCAAATAGATGTTAGAGTTTATACTTCCTTTTCCAATGCACTGTGGGGGAGGTCATAATAATGAAACTGTAAACCAAATCTATTCATTTTAAAATGTTGATTCCTTTACTTTCCATTGTCATTCATCTGATGACGGCATGTGCTGACTGGTCGACTGAGTCACTGCCAGTCTGAATAATAGTCTGCTCTGGTCTGTTCTGTGAGAGCCATAGAAACAGCCTTGATTTACAGTAGAATGCCTGTAGCGCTTATTGGGAAAATATGTCCATTTCTAACCGTTGTTGCTGCGAGACGTTGCTCTTTTCATCTGGCACGCGGGTCTAAGCCACTCTCTTATGTAAGGCTACTGATTTATGTTGAAGTTTACAGTTCCAATAAGGGTGGCATATTGGGACCTAAACAGCACGGAGGTTGAACTTCTCAATGAGTGAGAATCGCCGTGTTCCCACGCCATCCCGCTTGCTTTTTGGCAGCTATCTCTCTCCTCATATCACCCCCCCCCCAACCAAAATACCCTCAAGTACTAACTACCCCTCCAACCCAAACACACTTCACTTCAACCCCCCAGTCCCACACACCCACCCCCTCCCCTGACCCAAACATACTTTCCTTCCACAGGGCCTTGGCCTGAACAATGCTCCAGTACGAGTGAGGAGCAGGTCTGGGCTGGGAGATCCTATTCTTAGCCTGACTCCACCTCCATCCCTTTTCCTCCCTTCAGCCAAACACTGGCCAGGCCCCTCTACATGCATCTCCCATACAGTATATGGGAAACACACCTCCTCCCATCAAAACTGTGATTTGCCTCTCATAAAAAATTGGATTCGAGGGTCCTAAATAGCCATAAACAGTACATACTGTACCTATAATGGTCTGCACGTGTTCACATGTGCACTTCATGCATTTGTGCACGTCACCAGGCATTGAGATGTGTTACATGTTGCATGCTCAGTGTTGAGAATGTTGGATACAGGGTTTACCCCATGGTCGGATCACATGGTGGCTTGGGACAGGTTGAGTGCCACTTACTGTATACCCTGGGCTCAGTCTGAGAGAACCATTCMTGAAATCGAATTGTCTTTTAATGTGAAACACCTCAGGCCTGATTGGCCATCAATCAGTGCAACAAGTGCTGCTGCCACTTTGCTGTGAACAAGCTACTGTAGTTACATTAACACCAAGGTGAAATCAGTAGCTGGACGGCTTAATGGTACACCAAAATACAATCACAGCCTGACACGCTTTTCAGCGAGAGGGTCTTTGAGCCCTTGTTACAGCACATTGTATCCTACAACCTGGGTATGAGAGGCTCTTTCAGACATATAGGCTCCTGGTTAAGCTGCTAAGGCTGTTATTCTTAACCCTCTCTGCAAGCAAGACCATACAACAGACAGGGCTGTCTGGTCCATGGCCTACAGTGGGCTTAATGCACTGTCCTTTGTCTGTGCGTGGGTGTGTGCGTGGGTGTGTGCGTGGGTGGGGAGGAGGGTTGGGGGGGCGGACTTTAGAGAGTCCCTAGAAAGCAGGAAGCACAGACCGTGACTGAGTGAGTCCAGTTCGTTAAAGATCAGGGTCTAGGGTGTCCTGGACCCTCTGTCAGTCCCATAGTGTGAGCCACCTGTCCATCTCCCTCTCTGTCTCACTCTGAGTGTTTCAGATTCTCAACACTTCATTTCACCAAAACCGTTCAACAGTGATATTCATCTTCTACATACAGCATTCTATTCCCTGTATTCAAACCCTCTCCTGTTCTATCCAGCTGCCTATTACCTATTGTACTGCTCTTCCTTAATATGYAGCCCTCTACCCATTCAACTCCTGAAACTCCTATTGGCTGTGTTGTGCATGCTTCTAAATCAAATCAAATGTATTTTATAAAGCCAGCAGTTGTCACCAAGTGTTTTACAGATACCCAGCCTAGAACCCCAAAGAGCAAGCAATGCAGAGGCAGAAGCACAGTGGCTAGGTGGCACAGTGAGKGGTCCTCACAAGGATAGTAAAACAAGGACAATTTGGACAAGTGGGAACATTTCACCGGTACCTAAAAGGCTGAGGGGTTAGAATTAGGCTTAGAATTAAGGTTAGGTTTAGGGTTTTGAGGTTAAGGAAAATAGGATTTTGAATGGGAATAAATTGCTTGGTCCACACGAGGATAGTAAAACAAGTGTGTGTCTGTGTGTGTGCGCGTGTGCGCGTGACAGGCCCTAATCCAGCCGTCAGACACACTGTATGAATCACTGTAAACCCAACTCTATTTAAAGAGCCCGAGGCCATAAACAAACCCCTACCAACCTTTGCGGGAAAACTGGTGCGTGCGCACAGAAAAGACTAAACCTTGCATGCACCAGTTTTCCTACAAAGGTTGGTAGGGGTTTGTTTATGGCCTCGGGCCTCGGGCGTCGCTGGAGGCTCCGGACTGGGGACCGTCGCTGGAGGCTCCGGGCTGGGGGCCGTCGCTGGAGGCTCCGAACTGGAGGCCGTCGCTGGAGGCTCCGGACTGGAGGCCGTCGCTGGAGGTTCCGGACTGGAGGCCGTCGCTGGAGGCTCCGGAATGGAGGCCGTCGCTGGAGGCTGTCGCTGGAGGCTCCGGACTGGAGGCCGTCGCTGGAGGCTTCGTGCCATGACTCCTCACTGGAGGCTTCGTGCCATGACTCCTCACTGGAGGCTTCGTGCCATGGATCATCACTGGAGGCTTCGTGCCTTGGATCATCACTGGAGGCTTCGTGCCATGGATCATCACTGGAGGCTTCGTGCCATGGATCATCACTGGAGGCTTCTTGCCATGGGTCATCACTGGAGCGAGGAGACGTATGGGCAGTCTGGTACGTGGAGCTGCCACAGGACTCACCAGGCTGGGTAGACATACTGGAGGCTTGGTTCTGGCAGCAGGCACAGGACTCACCAGGCTGGAGAGACATACTGGAGGCTTGGTTCTTGGTGCTGGCACCGGATACAGTGGGCCGTGGAGGCGCACTGGAGGTCTCGAGCGCAGAGCTGGCACTACCCATTCTGGCTTGATGCCCACTTCCACCCGGCAAATGCGGGACGCTGGCACAGAGCACACCAGCCTGTGAATGCTCACTCGAGACACCGTGCGCATCACCCCATAACACGGTGCCTGACCACGGTAAGCACGGGGAGTTGGCTCAGGTCTAAACTCCGACTCCGCCAATCTCCCCGTGTGCCCCTCCCCAAAACATTTTTGGAGCTGCCTCTCGGGCTTCGTGACCGGGTCTTGTCCCCTGCCATTCTCTCCTCCCCGGTCCAGCTCGTCCTCCAGGTTGGTGCACGCTGCTTGGTCCCTTGGTGGTGGGTAGTTCTGTCAGATGATACCAGGTAATGCAACTAGCTGATGCACTGCAACTAGCAGGCTGGTTGGTAGACCTCTAGACACACCAAACCAAGCGTGAATCTCACATGCACACAAAACACAAGGCCCTGCCACCCACTGAAAGGAGGGAAAAAGGACTACCTAAGTATGGTTCCCAATCAGAGACAACGATAGACAGCTGTCCCTGATTGAGAACCATACCCGGCCAAAACATAGAAACACAAAATCATAGAAAACAAAACATAGAATGCCCACCCCAAATCACACCCTGACCAAACCAAATAGAGACATAAAAAGGCTCTCTAAGGTCAGGGCGTGACACAACCATGCCTGACAGATCCGGCCAGCGGGAGTAGCAGAGCAGGAATCCCCTTCTTACCGCCAGAGACCGCAGTTGCGCCCCAACACACCACCCCCATCACCACAATAGTGCTGTTTGGAGCAGTTGTCACCTCAACCTGGGGGTTGGACCGGGAGAAGAGGTGTGTGCTAGCCATTCCTGACAATCCCCTTTGTTCTGTCTAGCCAATAGCAGACTCACGCCCCTGCCCCACCCCTCCCCTCCCCTGTAATACTAGGTCAAGGCCACCAGGCCACTGTACACTGCATCAACCTCTGAGGACGCCACCCCACAGCCCATGCCAGGTGAGCCTGGGTAATGGTACAAGCTCAGCTACCAGCTAAAGCTACACAAGGCAGAAAGGGCAGTCTCTAGGCAGTGGCCTAAATCTGAATGTTCAGCAGAGCACAACGGTGTGGAACATTCAGATATAAATATACTTTATAGAACAAACATGCCTCTGACATGTAGAATAAGGAATCACATTGACTCTACTCATGCATTTTCTATCTGCAAACATTTGCCTACTAAACGTGGCACTGGAATGTAGAGAAATGTTCAGGTAGATCTAGTGGATAGACCAATGAGTACTCACTCAGCCGTGGGGTCCGCTCTACTGAAGGACTGGATGACCAATGGGAACTCAGACTTGACGATGTACAGGTAGCTGGACATGGCTGTGAGGGAATAGAGACAGACAGAACTATGAGTGACACAGTTAGTAGCTAGGTTTCCATTCAACTGGCAACAGATTTTCATGTGAATCCTACAATCCGCATGAAATATGCAAATTTTCCCYCCTGAATTTTTTCCCCAACAAATTGACTTGTTGGGGATAAAAGGCTGTGCGTTGTGACATATTGCACATTAAAATAACTTATATAATACAATTGAAATGGCTTTCCATTGCAAACCAACTCTACTGATGGTTTGGTCCAAAAAAATGGTTGCGTTACATTGCCCACTCWGGTCTTGACGCGTGCGCTCGACCCAACAGCTGGCAGATACAGTGTGGGTAGGATAGCCTACATGATGAGACTATTATGGACAAACGAGCGATAATATTTTTATTGGTCAAACGCCAGCAAAGCATCGATCGTCATGTCTCCAGAATAAGACCCTCGACATTTATTGGAAAGGAGCATCAATCACCGCGTTCACTTTCACAACCTTGTAAAGTTAATCATAACTTATTTCATCTGTAGCCTAATAAACTGTATGCTTTCCCGAGTCGTGGTGGGAGGACCACACAACATGTCATCTCATGATATGATGGTTATTATACCAATATTTGCACRTAAAGGCATTTCCATATCCATTTCTTGCATTCTTAATTTTACAGACACAAAAAGATCCCACCTTATCTAGCGAGCGAGAAAGAAATACTTACAGAAAATAATACGGTGTGGAAAGGGGGTTTCAAAAGGCATTAGTTGTAAATAGATTTTGAACAATTTAAAGCTATTTATCAGGTCCCAAAACAAATCAAAGATTGGTAACATGGCTTCTGACTACTGCTGACTGTCTGTCACAGCTAGGGATTTGCCCAAGTACGCACACACGCAGCCAGCCAGGCAGGCAGCCACTGCACTGTTCAGTGGTTGTTAGCAGTGGGAGGGAAGTCTAACCAATGCCAAACACACCACCACATCCACGGCAGCAGCTGTTTGACTGTTTGACTTGCCTAGTTAAATAAAAAATATATATAATATATACTAGACGGCTGGCCTTAGGTCCTAATACTCCCCTATATCATACAGAGAGACTAGAAATGGGGAGAGAAAGGGAGACAGACAGAGATATTTTCCACAAATGTCTACTGTCATGTTTCCCTGACCAGCATATTGAAACCATAAGGGTTAAGTTAGGGCTGTATTAGCGCTATGTAAATATGGACTGGAGTATAGGTGGGTAATGTGAAGGGCTGCACTCCAAGTGAACAGTTTTAGGTGACTCGAACGGCCAGGAAGACGAGACAGTCTGCCTGTCTGCTGCTGAGCTTTGTGATTTATAATAACACCAAAGCCTCTACAAACACACAGAGATTTGTGTTGCGGGACACTAGACCAGTGACCACAGTGACTTCTCACCTCCGATGTTCTGCAGTGTGATGGCGATACCAGCGGCCATCTTGCCCGGGGTGCCAAAGGCCCTGTAGCCAAGCTGTTCATAGGCTCGGATTCCTGGGACAGGAAGTGGGATGCGCAACATCATCATTACACAGCTTTACAGGGGGACACCCAGGTAGTAAGTTAAACAACACTTAGTTAGATAGTCAGTGTAGAATCTCCTGGTTCATTTACAGGTTTTTCATGCCGGGCCTCTATCTCCATGCTAGGCCCCTATAGCTGAATATGAAGGACAATATATAAGGTTTAGTAAACTTTCTTAATGCTGGGCCATTGGGGAACTATTCACAGAATTACAGGGAAATACCAAAATAATCAAGACATGCTAATGCGGCAAATATGCAAGCCATAATATCTTTCTCCATCTGGCCCAATCCCTGTGACTTGACACTGCAGCAGCCCTCAATATGTAATACCATTATCTCCTCAATGGTTCAGCAAGTGTGACCCATCTCTACGGGTTACAGTGTTGTTACACATGCACTATTGAAGCATGAGGTCAATTGAAGACGAGGGCCAGCTTACCCACAATGCCAGAGGATTTGAGCAGCAGGTGAATGGAATAGCAGGAGAGGACCGCCACAGCAGTCAGAAGAAACCTGGAGGAAGGAGGGAAAGAGAACAATTGAAGTCGGAAGTTTACATACACTTTCTTGTAAACAAACTATAGTTTTGGCAAGTCGGTTATGACATCTACTTTGTGCATGACAAGTAATTTTTCCAACAATTGTTTACAGACAGATTATTTCACTGTATCACAATTCCGGTGGGTCAGAAGTTTACATACACTAAGTTGACTGTGCCTTTAAACAGCTTGGAAAATTCCAGAAAATTATGTCATGGCTTTAGAAGCTTCTGATAAGCTAATTGACATAATTTGATTCAATTGGAGGTGTACCTGTGGATGTATTTCAAGACCTACCTTCAAACGCAGTGCCTCTTTGCTTGAAATCATCAGAAAATCTAAATAAATCAACCAAGACCTCAGAAAAAAGAATTGTAGACTTCCASAAGTCTGGTTCATCCGTGGGAGCAATTTTCAAATGCCTGAAGTTACCACATTCATCTGTACAAACAATAGTATGCAAGTATAAACACCATGAGACCACGCAGCCGTCATATGCCCAGGAAGGAGATGCGTTCTGTCTCCTAGAGATTAATGTACTTTGGTGCGAAAAGTGCAAATCAATCCCAGAACAACAGCAAACTACCTTGTGAAGATGCTGGAGGAACAGGTACAAAAGTATCTATATCCACAGTAAAACGAGTCCTATAACAACGTAACCTGAAAGGCTGCTCAGCAAGGAAGAAGCCACTGCTCCAAAACTGCCATAAAAAACTTTGGTTTGCAACTGCACATGGGGATAAAGATCGTACTTTTTGGAGAAATGTCCTCTGGTCTGATGAAACAAAAATATAACTGTTTGGCCATAATGACCATCATTATGTTGAGGAAAAATGGGMAGGCTTGCAAGCTGAAGAACACCATCCCAACCGTGAAGCACGGCAGGGGCTGGAGGGACTGGTGCACTTCACAAAATAGATGGCATCATGAGGAAGCAACATTATGTGGATATATTGAAGCAACATGTCAATACATCAGTCAGGAAGTTAAAGCTTGGTCACAACTGGGTCTTCCAAATGGACAATGACCCCAAGCATACTTCCAAAGTTGTGGCAAAATGGCTTAAGGACAACAAAGTCAAGGTATTGGAGTGGCCATCACAATGCCCGGACCTCAATCCTATAGAAATGTGTGGGCAGAACTGAAAAAGTGTGTGTCAGCAACGAGGCCTACAAACCTAACTCAGTTACACAAGCTCTGTCAGGAGGAATGGGCCAAAATTCACCCAACCTATTGTGGAAAGCTTGTGAAAGGCTACCCGAAACATTTGATCCAAGTTAAACAATTTAAAGGCAATTCTACCAAATACTAATTGAGTGTATGTAAACTTCTGACCCACTGGGAATGTGATTAAATAAATAAAAGCTGAAATAAATTATTCTCTATACTATTATTCTGACATTTCACATTCTTAAAATAAAGTGGTAATCCTAACTGACCTAAAACAGGGAATTGTACTTTAAAAACTGAGTTTAAATGTATTTGGCTAAGGTGTATGTAAACTTCCAACTTCAACTGTACATAATAAGACATGTAATTGCCTCATTTCAATGCAATAAAAGGAGGTTAGTTGAGCATAGCAACTAACAAGCTCAGAACTAACTSTAGTAGTGAAGGCCTCAGCTCCTCTCTATCAATATGTAAGAATAGCGCACACACATTTTTATGACAAACCCTTGCACTTAGTGGCTTGACTTTGAGCCAATAAAACCAAAATAAATTACAGTTTGAGATTACTGCCTCAGTATAATTCCAAAAAGAAACATGTTAAGGTTTCACYGAAAAGGCATTAATTGTATCATGAAGGGAAAGTGAAGTACACTAGCTAGAACAAAGCCGACTGGCTGGCTAACTACCAACTGTAGCCATGTGATCTCAGGGCTCAAGCATAGAGAGTTAATAAAGGCAAGTGCTTTCTCAGCAGACTCTAAATGTTATGAAAATGCTAATAATGTTTGATGTTGCCAACAGTCTGAGAAGATCATGTTGGAGTAAGAACTCAATAGCGAGGTGTGTGTGTGTGGAGGGGCTATAACAAAGGACTTAACTCTCCTTCCAGCAATCCTGGCCCAGTGTAATCTGGGAAAGAGCGTTTCCCCACAACCCACCTCCCTCTTAGACCCCTGTGCCGAAAGGGAGACCAGAGAGGAGCCGCAGTCTGCCTACAGAAGCACTGACCCCTGAGGAAGGGAGCTGAGCATTCCCCAGTCAGCATTCCTAGATGGTCAGAGGGCGCTCCCAGTACCGGTACCTTTCCCAGACCTCAGAGTCCGGCCTCTGCAGCCAGATGGAGGCCCCTAGACTACTGACCACAGTAGAGGTAAGGATCCTAGCATCTGGCCACAGTGTGGGCACATAGGTTGAGCCCTGACATTCCAGCACTCAAAAAAATGCTGTGTTGAAAACAACCCAATTTGGGTAAATTTTGGACCAAACACACATTGAGTTATTTTGACCCAGCCAGTTGGGTCACAAACAACCCATTGTTTTCTTTAAGTTGGGTTGTTGACGCTGGGTTAATGAGCTATGATCCACCGGGTCATAGCAGAACACTGGAGGTGTGGATTAGTAGGGGTATGGCATTTAGGTAGTTATTTTTGGCCACCTGTGAGTAAATGTAATATTCTGTTAATCTTTTCTGTTGTATTGTCAAYAACGTTAAGGTTAAGCACTGACACTTTTGTAGCTTTAATAAGGCTTACACAAGAGTAGGGCAGTTATCCAGAGCCGTATGGGCGTTGTGCCGTCTAACCTGAACTGCCTGGTGAAGGCCACAGGAATAATTTTAATTAAGTTAGTTTCAAGGCCCCAAGGTTTGAAGTTGGGTCATAATTTAGAAAGTGCAAAGATTCAGCCCTGTGTAACAAACTCTGTGTAATGATTACTCAATGAGAAAAACTGGTAGATTCACGCACAGGGCGMGGCAGGTGTTTATTTCGCCTTCACAGAAGGAATCGTGGTCACGGGCAGACAATGGTTATACACAGGTAGGCAAACAGACAGGTGAATCAAAACTAGGACTGAAGGCTATAACTGGTTCTCACAAACAAGCTGGGAAAAGGCTTAGTAGAGTCAAAACGAACAATACATCACAAAGGCACAAACAGAATGAACTGAACTAAATAAGGAGCTGAGAGACTAGGTGAGTAACTAACACAGTTGAAAGCAATTAACAAAAATGAAAGACAGGGCTACGTTCAAGAACACAAAGAAACAGAACACAAGGTTGACTAAGAAAATAAATACAGAACCTTACAGTACCTACCCTCATTGGTCCCTCTTGAATGGACCAATGAAGCGAGGACAGAACTTTTTGCAAGGGAGGCGGAGCAGGATGTCTCTGGTAGAGAGCCACACACACTGTCCGGGGTGAAAGAGTGGCATATGTCAGCGGCGTCTGTCGGCAAAGAGTTTCTGGGTATTAGAGGCTTCCTGCAGACGCCGGTGAGTGGTCTCCCATACCCGCTCACTACGCCGAAACCAGTTGTCGACAGCTGGGACAGTACCAGGCTCCGGCTCCCAGGGAAACATGGGGGGTTGGTAACCAAGTACACACTGAAACGATGTAAGGCGGAGCGACGAATGCATGGGTGAGTTCTGAGCGTATTCGGCCCAGGCCATATACCGACTCCAGTTGTGCGGAGAGGCAGAACATTGTTGGCGGAGGTACTTCCCTATTTCTTGGTTCAGGCGTTCTGTCTGCCTGTTGGTCTGTGGATGGTACCCGGAGGAGAGGCTGAAGGCGACCCCCAGTCGGTCACAGAAGTCTCGCCACACCCGGGAGACAAACTGGGGCCCACGGTCAGAGACGATGTCTACCGGAATCCCATACAGATGGAACATAAACTCAGCCAATTCCATGGCGTTAAGTAAATGAGGAAGAGGAATCAGACACATTTTTGAAAAATGGTCTATGACAAGGATGGTGGTGTTACCAGAGGATTCAGGAATGTCTGTGATGAAGACAACAGCTATGTGGGACCAGGGTCTGAGGGATTGGMAAAGGTTGAAGCTTACCAGAAGGGAGATGACGGGGGCTTTTTGTTTGGGCGCAGACTGGACAGGAGAGTACGTAATCCCTTACGCCGGATGCCAGTGAGGACCACCAGAACTTACGGGCTAGAAGTTCAGTGGTTTGTGTAATGCACGGATGTCCTGACCCCAAGGACGTGTGATACCATTGCATCAGTTGGGGTCTAACAGCTGCTGGTACATAACTCTTCCCAGCTGGTGTCTCAGGAGGAGCTGGGTCTGAGGTTAGGGCTTCTTGTATGGCCGAGTGAACCTCCCACTGTACCGGTCCCATAATGTAAGAGGAAGGAAGAATGGGTGTARGGTCTGAGTTACTGGACGGAAGGTCAAACTGGCGGGAGAGAGCATCAGCTTTTACGTTTTTCTTCCCAGGGATGTAAGTAACATGAAAATGGAAGCGTGTGAAGAGATCCCAGCAGGCTTGTCTGGTGTTTAACCTCTTGGCCCCTCTGATATATTCCAGATTATGATGGTCTGTTAGGATGAGATAGGGATGTTGTGCGCCCTCCAACCAGTGGTGCCACTCCGAGGGCCAGGTTGATGGCGAGGAGTTCTGTTTCCCACATCGTAATTCTTCTCAGCGGAAGATAACTTCCTGGAGAAGGCGGCACAGGGATGTGATTTTGGAGGTGTTCCCACCCACAGACAGCATGGCTCCTACTTCGGAGACTTTGTTCTCATCCATGCTGACCCCTCCAGGTGTCAGTACAAAACCGAGGAAGTTCACCGAGGTTACACGGAAGGTGCTCTTTTCAGTCTTCACATAAAGGTTATGGTCAAGGAGCCGTTGAAGAACCTTTTACACATGCTGTATGTGTTCCTTCAGGGAGTGGGAGTAAATCAGGATGTCATCAATGTAGACGATGAGAAAGCGGTTGATCATATCCTGGAAAACCTTGGCCATAAAGGATTGGAAGACAGCGGGGGCGTTAGTAAGGACGTAGGGCATGACCAGGTATTCGTAGTGCCCTAGTGCGGTAATAAAAGCCGTCTTCAATTCGTCGCCTTCACGTATACAGACAAGGTTATATGCACTTCGCAGGTCGAGTTGTATAGATGTTGGCGCGGCCCACTTGTTCAAGGGTTGCTGGGATCAGAGGAAGAGGGAAACGATTCTTGACCGTGACGTCATTCAGGGAACGATAATCAATACATGGACGGAGACCACCATCCTTTTTCCAACGAAGAAGAAGCTGGAGGCAGCCGGTGAAGAAGAATGAATGAAACCGTTTGAGTGATTCATCAATGTAGTTCTCCATTGCCTCATTTTCCGGCATAGATAGGGGGTAAACACGGCCCTTCAGTAGGGACACTCCAGGGAATAAGTCAATAGCACAGTCCCCTGGGAAATGTGG
>NC_036851.1:9356882-9417720 GCF_002910315.2 Salvelinus sp. IW2-2015 | reverse complement strand
TTATGTACCAATCACTGAAAAAGCGGACGTGGAGAAAAAAAACAACAACACCGAACACCAAAACGAACAAAAACATCAACTGTTCGTCATCAATTTATGCGCGGACTGCTTCGAGCATTGCCAGGCTATAAACTGACACTGAAGAGGCGTGAATCTTGCCCGGCAACAAAGTGGTTGGTGAGCCTGGCTCTGGCTGGGATGGCCCAATATGGTGATACATATAAGCCTCCCTCAGGCTTAAAAAACCAAAGTAAAAAAAGGCATTCCCCGTGGGGGAAAAGGCATCCTTCAATTGGGGAAAAGGCATTCCTCCAAATTGGGGAAAGGGCATTCCTCAATTGGGCGGAAGGGGCATTCCTCCCAATTGGGAAAGGGCATTCTCAAATGGGGAAAGGCATTCCTCAATTGGGAAAGGGGCACCTCAATTGGGGGAAAGGGGCATTCCTCAATTAGGAAAGGGCATTCCTCAATTGGGGAAAGGGCATTCCTCAATTGGGGGAAAGGGCATTTCCTCCGTGGGGGAAGGGGCATCCTCGTGGGGAAAAGGGCATCCTTCCGTGGGGAGAGAGATAAAACCACACACATCCCACAGGACGTTGCACAACACGTATTATGGCATGCTCCCCACACTGACACACCATGTGACTCACTCTGACCTTGCCTTTCTTTCTACACAATGAGATGGTAGGAAGGAAGAAATAAATGAGAGAGGAAAGGAAAATGCGAAAGACAGAACAGAGAGACAGAAGACAAGACAGACAGACAGACAAAACAGCAAACAGACAGACAGACAGACAGACGGACAGACAGACCAGACAGACAGACAGACAGACCAGACAGACAGACAGGTATGTTTAATGTAAGACAGAAATACATTATGACCACTCATGAAAAGAGCTAACCCCATTACCCCAACTCTCCAATCATTCCTCTCTCCATCTGTAAAGAGTGATTAGCAGGATGGGGAAGAAAGCTGTTCAAATCGTTCAAAGGTGTTTCAGGTGCTAAGACCGCAGGCGCCAGTACACCTTAATTGGGGGCGACGAGACTCCACAGTAATGCTGAAATTGGAATGAATGGGAATGGTATCGGACCACATGTTCTCCAGAACACAGGTTTCCAGAAAATGGTTTCCATGTTGTTTGTGATGCCATTCCATTCACTGCTTTACAGCCATTATTATGAGCTGTCCTCCCACTCAGCAGGCCCCCTGTGCTGGAACACCTATACGCCAGTCACCTGCTCCCCTCTCTCATCCCTCCAGTTACACAAGCACCACTCTGCCCCCATCCTCGTCACTCTATTCCCCATCTTTCCCTTCTAATGTGGGAAAATGTGCAAGTCATTCTTTTTTATTCTCATTTTAAAGGCCCAGTGCAGTTCAAAAACGTGATGTTCCCTTGAGGGTTTAATAGTACAGTATTTCAAACACATTGAGGTCGGAAATATACTCGTAAATTGTTGAAAATTGCCTTTTACGTTGAGAGCTGTTTGAAAAAGGGACTGCTTGACATTTCAGCCTGTTTTAGTGGATGGAGTTTGGGCCGGCCTGATGACATCACCAGGAAGCTATTTTAGTTTTTACATTTTGTCATTTAATTGAAAAACAAAACACAGTATACTTTCATTGTTACCCAGAAATATTTGATATTTAGATAAAAAACACCTACATTGATCTGTAGAGTGGCGATGTTTTTAAAAAGCACAAGTCTCTCTCGCTCTCCTTCATCAATCTGGATATGAATACTGCCTCAGACTTTCAAAACATTACATCCAAAGCTTGCCCCATCCACAAAACACACTATATTCATAACCTAAATAAACCCCACTATGGAGTCTGGACGGGTGGATAATGAAAGCATTAAACAAGAAATGTCTAGGAAAACACAAGGCTGCCCTAACGGGCAGGCCAAACTCCACACAACCTCCCTGGATCGTATTGTATAATCTTTTAAGTATAATCCCTGTCCTTTAGACTCTCTAATAAAATAATACATAATAATAATATATGCCTTTAGCAGACACTTTTATCCAAAGTACTTACAGTCATGGTGCATAAATGTTAAGTATGTATGGTCCCAGAATGGATCCCACTATCCTGGGTCTACCAACTATACAATGATGTTTACTTTGGCTGTCTGTCAAAGGAGGAGCAAACTGGCAGTCTTCAATAGCTTCAGGAATGTGCTAGTACACGGTCAGGCCAGTTCAGGGCTACTGAGACAGATGTGTTTTGACAGCGGTATCACCACAAGAGGCTGAACTGTAGAGGGGAGAGGCTGAGGGGTGAGAAGGGAGAGGGGCGTGAAAAAGAAATGGTGGAGGGGGTGAGAGAGAGAAGGGTGAGGGAAGTGAGGGGTGAGAGAGGGTGAACGAGGATGAGAGCGTGAAGAGGGGAGGTGAAGAGGGGAGGGGTGAGAGAGTGAGGGTGACGAGAGAGTGAAGGGGATGACAGTCAGAGAGGGTCAAGGGATTACTACTCGCTAACATTCCACTAGCATGGCTACCATGCTAACACAATTCTGATCTGCATTTCACTAGCATGGGCTAACAATGCTACACATTCTGACTGCATTTCACTCGCATGGCTAACAATGCTATAGATTCAGATTGCATTTCACTAGCATAGGCTAAAACACGCTACAAGTTGACTGCATTTCACTTGCATGTGAACCATGCTACACAATCGAGCTGTATAGGCTAGTGATCACACTGGTTAGGATAAAAGGTTTCAGCATGCTTCAGTTGGCTGCGCCTAGCCGAGTTACCAAATGAGTGTGCTCGCAATACTCCTATTAAAAAACGAAGTTTACTGTTTTGTCAATTGTGAGACGCCGTAGCCAGTATGACACTCTCCTCAAAATAGTCCTAAGATAAACGTCAAGAAATCTGTCATTAAATTTGTCATTTTTGCCAAGAGATCTTAGTCACACATTTTTACATCTAAACTAAAAAGTTTGTGCAGTACTCTTAAATCACTTCCTGTAGGCCCCCTGTGGCTAGCCACGCACGTCGGGGTCCAACTCACAACCAATCATCCCAGCAGCCAAGACAGCGCAACCCGTAATCATGACTAAAAAGACACCTGTTCTGAACCCACCTGTGTAGTATGTAATGGTATTCTGTGACTGACACTAGGCTTTAGTACTTGTAGCCTGTATCGATGCGTGCACTGCCGTCCCGCGTGCGTCTCGCGCTCACCTTCATTCTCCGTCTTGGGCAAAATGGAAGTTGTTGTCGTCGAACCACAACGCAATTAAGGCGTACACCAACCGCCGCAGTGTCAAATAAAATTCCTCTCATTTTCATGTGGGCTGTGTTGTAATAGCTTCCAAACCCCTGTTATTCTTGGCATTTGTGTCAACTATAGAGCTCAGGTTCTACCCCCACCTATTTCATTCACCGGACGCCGTACCCGGACCCTTACCGACTTACTTTTCACCCGTGGGTTCTTCCATTATTCACAGTCATTGGATGAGGAGGTACTTACGATGGAATAAGCAACTGACCCACGGGTCTGTCTGTCGTGGCCAGTTGGCTAATGCAGCCGGTGAACCTGTTCCAGGAAGTGCTCCATGTGCTCCAGGATTTCTGGGATCTGATAGAACATTCTCATCCCCAATGAGGGATCAACTAGGGATCCCACTGTCTGCGCTGCTTCAGAGCCGCATATAAGCCCTACATATAAGAGAGAGGGGAGAAGATGGAAATAGATAAAGAGGGAACAAGAAAGAGGGATATAAGGAGGGGGGAATATAGAGAGAGATAGAGAGGGCGAGGTAGAGAGATAAGAGGGGAGTAGGAGAGATAGAGGAGGGGAGTAGAGAGAAGAGTTTAAAAAAAACTCCTTTATTTACATAAGGAAAAGAGTCATGAGTTGATGTGTGTGTGTGTGGGTGGTGTGTTGTGTGTGTGTGTGTTGTGTTGTGTGTGTGTGTTTGACCACTGTGTGTGTTGTGTCGTGTGTGTGTGTGTGGTGTGTGTTGTTGGCGTGTGCGGCGTGCGGTGCATGTGTGGGATGTCTGGTGTTATCTGTGTAGGGTATGTGTGTGTCGTTGTGGTATTGTATGTGTGTGTGTGTGTGTGTGGGGTGTGTGTGTGGATGTATGTGTGTGTGTGTGTGGTGCCTGTGTATGTGTGTGTGTGTGTGTGTGTGTGTGTGTGTTAATTTGTGTGTGATGTGTGTGTGTGTGTGTGTGTGATGTGTGTGTGTGTACTGTGTGGTGTTGCTTTATGTGTGTGTGCGTGTGGGGTGTGGGTTGCGGGTGCGAGATGGTGTCGGGTGCGTTCGTGGGTGTCTGTGGTGTGTGTGTGTGTTATGTCTGTGTGTGGTAGTGTTGTGTGTTGGTATGTATGGGGTGGTATGTATGTGTGGTGTGGGATTGTATGTGACATGTGTGTGTGGTATGTATGGTGTGGTGTGTGTGTGTTGGTGTGTGTGTGTGTGTGTGTGTGTGGTGTGTGTGTGTGGTGTTGTTTGTTGTGTCTGTGTGTGTGTGTCGTTGTGATGTGCGTGTGTGATGTGGTGGTGTGTTTGTGTTGTGTTTCTAAGACAGGTAAGAGGAAAAAAATTCTCCATGTCCCCGTCGGCCCACAGTATCTACTAGTGATTGGGGGAAAAAATTGTTAAGTAACCTATCAGGATATTATGTTTGACGAATAATCGTATTGATAATATGGCAATTATAATTTTTAACTAGTAGGCTGTTGTACCAATAGGGCTGTTGTGTTCCACACCGCAGTCATGAGTCATACCACAGTAGAATTTCCACATGATCGTGAGTCATGGTTATCTCCTCTTATGCACTCCTGACATCTTGTTAAGTACTAAAACTGGGCTAACAACCCATCATGGTCCTAATTCCTGTACTTCAGGCTCTATTTCCCTCCATCAGGGGCCTTAATGGCCTGGTACTAGGCCTCTTATTTGTTCCTCCATCAGTCCTAATGGACTGGTTACTCAGGGCTCTATTGTCCTCCATCAGTCCTAATGGCCGGTTACTCAGGCTCTATTGTCCCTCCATCAGTCCTAATGGGCCTGGTACTCAGGCTCTATTGTTCCTTCCATCAGTCCAAATGAACTTGGTACTCAGGCCTCTATGTTCTCTAACCACTCTGACACTCAGTCTATAAGTCACATCAAAACACTCATCATCAAAACGGTTTGTCCTGTCTATCCTCCAATATGGTTATGTGAGGTCTCTCAGTATTGGTAGGTCTTCCTCAGTTATGGTGATAATATGGGATGGTGAGGTCTCTCAGTATGGTGAGGTCTCATCAGTATGGTGAAAGTCTCTCAGTATGGTGAAAATATGTATGTGAGGTCTCTCAGTATGTGAGCGTCTCTCAGTATGGTGGTTCTCTTCAGTATTGGTGATAATATGTTATGGTGAGGTCTCTCAGCTATGCGTGAGGCTCTGCAGTATGTGAGGTCTGCTCGATATGGTGATAATTATGGTATGGTGAGGTCTCTCAGTGATATGTGAAGTCTCTTCATTATGTGAGTCTCTCAGTATGTGAAATTGTACATGACGGAAAACAAGTTGTGCATCTCTGTGACTGAGAGATGCTCTTCTCCTGATGGGGAAATTAGTGTAGTGGAGGGTGAGGTTCCTAATTCCTCAGTCAGTCCATTCTCTGAGAGAGAGGACTTAGAATCATAACACGAGACAACTCTTCTCCTCAACGGATATCTCGTCAGCAAATCGCCCAAAACACTGCCTACTCTAGCGCCTGGTTATGGTGAGATTCTCTCAGTTTATTTAGCGGGTAGGCTAATGTTTGTCGATAACTATCAGATCGCCCAACAATCAAAGCCGTGGGTTTGTAGTCAAACTATAGGGCTTGCATTGTTTTATCTTTCATTAAACGTGCTTGCCTCTCTCCTTGGGTTGTTTACTACACTCTTGTCTCCTGATCGTATGTTAATAATCTCTGAGAACGGGCTGCTGGCTGTGTCTCTTCCTCAGCCAGCTGGGGTATGCAAATGGCCGGCCCTTACCCTGCTGTCATTGCCTGTAGCCTATCATCTCTGGGCTCCGAAGACGCGCACTCCAGTATAGAAGCTATCCCTTTTGGTATTCGTGTTGATACATGCTTGAGTCCTATACTTCTGAGGGCCTGGTCCTCTATGGAAAGTATGTTTGGCCGTTTCCTTGTCTCGGGGACCATCCAGCCTGGCCTCCTCCTTCAGGAAGAACATCTGTAACTCTGTGTCTGGAGTGCCTCATGCGCCAGTATCGGTGTGCGTTCATATGAAGGATGGTTCTTATCGTATAATAAGTATGGTGTGTGACGGTCAGAGAGACTGTGCACTGTCTACCTCTCCAGGCTTATATGCGGGTGCACTAGAGATGACACGGGAGAGGGTGGGCGGTAGTGGAGTTCAGCCTGTCGGCTCTCTTCGCGCGCTCCAGCTCTCTTCATCGATCAAATAAACACCTCCATCGGATAAGGTCAGATCTGCCTCTCTCCATGCCATCTTACAGTGATCTATAGTGACCAATAGCCAACTGCCACCAGGTTACGGGCTAATATCATAGTCGAGTTTCTTCCCCAGTAGTAATGCAGTTGGAGGGCATAGTAATTCGGGTGCAGGTGGAACTTATGCGGGGGCTCATTCATGAGTCGGGAAAGGAGGGTCTCAGGTCTGCTGGAGTCGTCCATGCTGTCCTGAACAGTGTCGCTATGTCGGTCTATGCGAGATAACTGGATCTGCTTCCATGGTCTGGACAGAGCTTGGATCATAGGAGGATGCCAGTGCGAGATTCAACAACCATCTCAGTTGGATGCTGGTCTCTTTAGTAGCCGTCTCTGATGTGATAACTGCGTTCTCTGGTTGATATGGTGAAAGGCTCTACTAGCATGTTGGATGACATAATGATCGGGTGTTGGGACCACAAATATACGTCCACCTGATATGGTGAGGTCTCTCAGTATGGTGATAATGAGTGGGGTATGGGCAGTGTGTGAGGTCCCTCAGGTATTTTGTGGTTAGTCACTAAGATACTACTCTGCGGTATGGGAGAGGAGGAGGCTGGAGTCAATCTCAATCTCTGCGAGTCTCAATGCTCCAATGGCTGAATGGAGGAATTATAGGGAGATGGTGCCCCAGGCTGCTCCTATTGGTGCGCCTACAACCGTCATTGCTGCTTGATCTCTTGTGACGTCCTTCCTCCCCTGAGATCCAGTTATGTCCTATGTCCAGGGGATAAGGGGCTATGTATGGTTGAGCCCCAGTATTGCCTGAGTGATAGATATTCTTCTGGTTTGGCCAGTGTCTGAGGTAGGTGAGTGCTTCGGTGAAGCTCGTCTGTCAGATATGGTTGTAGTAATATGGAAGGGCGAAGTAGTGCGTCACAATGTGTTTGCTGTTGGTAATGAGATTTGAGGTCCGGCCTCTGTTAGGAGTGTCGGCCGGTCCTTCTCCTGGAATAATGAATTGTCTAGTGGGTGCTATGGTTCCATCAACTATTAGCTTGAGACAGCTCCGTGAGCGCTCGAAGGTTTATCTCTGAAGTGAATAGCACTCCTCTCGATGGGATGATTCATTTGGAAGCAGGTGCTCTCGCAGGCCATATCTCCTGCCTCCGTTGTTCATATACAAGAACTCTGAGTTGAGGGAAATGAGAGTGGATGGTGATAATATGGGATGGAGATGGTGAGTGAATTGAATGGGATGAGAAGAGGGAGGGAGACTAAACACCAACAGGGAAATGGCCAGTTACTGTCACCTTTCAAACGTCATCCATTCAAGCACTTCTTAACACATCTATAACCCTTGGTATGTTTATAAAAATCTTACAACTGTTTACATATTGTGCCACCTCTACGTTTGAACTTAGTTAAGATCAACAGCACCTCTCTAGTAAGCAATGATAATGACGAATGCTCAAGAGTCACGTAACCAATAATGGTATCACATGCAGCTAACATATTTAGCGCCTCACACATAATATATTGAGTTTGTGTTTTCACAATATCTCTATGCGTGTTTGGACGTTCTACCTAGTTTATCTCTCGCGTTTGCCACCGAGCCCTCTGGTTTTGAGGGCACTCGTTGTATATTTTTGATTGGCTATTCACGTGACCCTGGTTTTGAAGAACAGGGCCCCATATGGCCTGCGTATGTGAGAGGACTTCTGATGGATCGCCTCGAGCATCTGTAGTGGAGGTTAGGTATGCTCTGAGTCTTCAGTCTCTTCCCACGCTCTCTCTTTTTTCTCTCTCTCAACACTCATCTCTTCTTGTATCCAAAGCATCTTGTGCGGACTGTAAGTCTGTTTATAGTCATGTTGACCAAGATCGGTATAAACACAGTTTCACCCTGCAGCTCTAGAGCATGTCATTCCGAGTGCATAGCGTGTCTTTAAAAATGAAGCCATGCACCCTGGCTTACTTTGAACTTGGCTGCTTGATATTTGACAGATATGTCTCGGAATTAAGAACGCACGAGAGTGGAATGCTGCTCTCCCAGTGTGTAAGGCATTAAATCTAAGAGTCGTGATAGTGTGCTTACCAGATAATCTAGAGAGAAAAAAGCTCAGTTTCATATATCCCGGCTTACTGAATCATCGTTTTGAGAATGTCATTTTTGACTATTTGATACATGTTATGGAATATAGTGGAATTGGGATAACGAGATCATATTTGCTTAAATCAAGTTGCTGTACCAACTATAGTTTTCACTAATTGTCCACTGTCTGCTTCTGGAATAGAGTACACCTCACTTCAAGAAACATGCAATAATACGAACTGTGTTGGTAAATACAATATGGTACGACCATGTACCAAACTAGATGAATAACATTATTTGTGTGCAGCTTTATAAGATTGCTCCAACTCACAGTAGAATGCAAACATCAGAACAAGTTGGATAAAATGCTGTTCTCAATCAAATGGAATATAGAAAACATCAACTTTATAATCCTCACTCCGTACGTCCAAGATATTAAAAATCTAATCCATCAGTCAACATCCTAAGTAAATCTCTTACCTTGTTATAACTTTTACACAAGTCTGTCCTCTCTCTCTACAATCTTTGGCTCTCTGTCAGTCCGTCTCTATCTCTCCACTCTCACCTTTCCAAACAGCCCTTCCTGCCAACCCCTATATGTAGCCCCTGCCAATCATAGGCCAGTCTCTGTCCTGGCAGCCAATCAGTTGTGTCTCGTGCTTAACTGTAGATCCCTAAGTCTCACGGTGGGGTGGGTTCACTCAAGCACACATTAATTGACAAAGACTGGGTGAGAGTCAGCAGCAGTGGAAGTGGTGTTTGAGGTAACAGCAGTGTGAGTTGGGGGGTGTGAGGGGTGTTGGGGCGGGCGAGTGAGAGTGATGTTATGGGCGGCCTTGCCATAGTGTTTTAGATGTTAGAGGGATTCAATTATTGAAGAAAGGAGGGGGAGGGGGGGGGGGGTGGATATCATAAGTAGTGAGCAGGTCAATGATACTGTAATTGGGGACTGTGGTGCACATAGGTGCGAGTAGTCAAAAGCATTGGACCAGTAACTACAGTAACTAACACATAGCAAACACAGACAGGAGTATAGTAATCTACGCAGAGGATTGTGAACTTGCAGATATGGTTGAGATGAAAAGAGGTAAGAGGTGAAATAATAATCTTGTATATCAACTGATGTGTATGGCGTCATTATACATGTTGTACATTGTGTAAATACTTAATACGAAGAGTGACCTGGTAAATCTTTTTTTTTTTTTTTTTAAACCTGCAGGCCTACATCAAAGAATAAATCAATATAATTTGCCTGAAAAATCATTCAACATTTTGCAGACGTTCTTGCTGTAGAGCTGATAAGACGACATGGTCAATCTTTCAACAGTTGCAAGAGCCACTGTACTGACCAACCCTAAACTAGCCTTTCATCCCTTCATATTCAAACAAAGATACGTATGCATGAAGAAGCACTTTGAAAAGGTCTCACAAAGATATCATAATCCATACGCAGCTCAGCTGACGTTTCCACCCAAAATTGTGAATCGCAATCATTATCGTAGGCTAGAGAGAACAAGTGAGTCTCTTTGTTCGCTGAGTAAGCCATTATAGAGAGGTGAATGGTAGATTGAGATAAATTCACGAGATCGGGAGAGTCTGTCTACATGGGTTTCCCCTGCAGGTTCTAGTTCGCTTTAAAAACAGGTTATTGGCTGACCTTCAGTTAGGTTAGATAACTAGACCGGAGGGTACTCTTGTTAGTCTTAGAAGCTGGTGAACATCTGTTTTATAATTTAATATTTTATGGACTCAAACCACATCAAGGTTCAACCAGCATTGGCACATGGTGCACACAAGTGGTTTCGCCGATTAATCTCCATTAAAAACAACATGTGGAAACTTGTCCATAACAGTTACGTCAGAATAATTCGAAAGTATACTAATCTAGCAGAGGTCTGCGCGTAGTATTATAAGCTTGGAATACTTGCGCCCCTTCTTTGTTTATGGAGATGCCTTAACGTATTCCTATTCACATGGGAATCTATCTAGGCTGGACTGTTCATGCATGCTTACTCCTCACATTGCAAGCCATACTTCTTTCTCAGTACCCAAAATATCAAGCCGACATACTGAATCTCAATGTAGTCCAGAAAAAAGCCGCATATCCCGCGTGTTTGCATTCCGAATTTGCTCTTCTTAAATAATGTCCTCTAAGGCTTCGCCCCAATTGTGTGGAACTTCATCTGTGTTCGCGTAGCTAATGGACAACGTGTATAGTTGCTGACCTCAACATGACACAAAACTTTGTGGCCAAATAGGTCAGACTAGTCTAGGAATGCAGCTTTCTTGCTGGATCGAAATCAAAGTCATCAATTTTTTTGTAAGACTGGAGTGTCTCCCGCTAGGGCAGTGTAATCTTGGTGTAGTGAATCCCAACTCTCCTAGTATAGTATGGAGTGTTCTCTTCAAGTGTGTGATGTGTGTGTATACGAGTTACGTGATCTGGGTTGAGAGTGGCAGTTTCTCTCAGAATGTGTATTGAGGAGTGACCTCACACGTCTCATATTGGACCTGATTCCATTCTTCAGAAGACTGTATAACTCTCCTACGAGAGAGGTGAGATGGTTCGCATTTGTACATATGGGGGGGGGGGGAAACTGCAGTGAGTCAGGTCGGAAATTAATCAGCTGATCTCTTCTAGTGCTGCTCAGTTTTAGGCGTCGAGATTTAAAAAGCCTATATCTCAAATATCATTGGGGAAGCGAAGAGTCTAGCCCCTCTCACGCTTAGTATATGTTAGTGTGTTAGCATTACTTCAGCTATTGTATGATCATGTCAGTGGATCTATCGTCTGTTACTGCGAACTGTTGACAAGGATTTGGTTAGTGACTGATAATTCTTGGTAATTATAGGGAATAGTAAAAAGTGCAGGTTAAGGACAATCCAGCCGTCCCAGAGGCATACCACAAATGCGATAGGTGGAATGCTGACAAGCGTAGAATGTAATTGGCTATAGTCTCTCGGATGATTTCAAAGTGATAAGGTATTGGTAGTAATCAACTGGCCGGAATTAATGTTGATGATTACCATTATATATGAGTTAGCTAAATTAGTGGGCTCTGTGAATAATTAAGGCCTGGTAGATAATGAGGTGCCCACGTCATATCATATATGTGGTGGCAAAGGATATTGGTGAGTGTCACAGCGAAGGAAAGACAGACTAGCGAACACAAGCCATCCCGAGATTACACCACTAGCGCTGTTCAACACCCCTGTCTTCCCATCCACGGACAGTGCATCATTGAATATGCAAATTGAATGGTGTATCTATGGAAAAGTCTACCCAACCTATGACAATACATATTACAAACTTGGGACAAAGATTGAAAACAAGTGCTATACTATCTATCCAATTCCATGTCCAGCTATCTAATTATATGACAGCCGATTAACCACAGGCACAGGAGGATCGGCGGCCTGCTAGGCCCATCAGATGCGATGTAGTTCTCTCCTCTTCTATGCCAGCTTATATGTAATAAATGGAAACACTCGTCACGTAACTTGCCACTCTTAAGAATGGTCACGTCTCGTCATTACTGCGATAACATCACAATAATGAGGGTGAGTCTGATTAAGCGGTACTACTGTATTCCTTCAACTAATCTATTCTTAACTATCTATTGCATCTAGCTGCTCTGTCACTGCTCATCCATATATTAGTGACGCATTTGTCTATAACTCGAACTTAATAATATTCTTTCTCTTCTCTTCCTTAGATAACACAATATACCCTTTTGATCAGCTTCATTCTCTTTGGTGGAATACTGCGACACTCCAATTTGACTTATAATATATCACAGGCATCCTAAAACTACATTCATTACTTGTAAGTGGGCGGTTCTATTAGTAGTCCTAGTTGATATGAGATTGTTTTAGATAGTTGTACCTACTATAATACAACATCTTCCATGTCTATGATATATATTAAGAAGTGTGATCACTATGTCAGCTTTGGTATGTATATGGCCATGAATGTTGAGTTAGGGAGAAATGAGAGTCCACATAGGAATAAAGTTATCCAACCCCCTCGCCTAATCGCTATGGTGTATTAGAGTCCCTGATAGTGGGCTCCACTGATATGCACATATTGTTTGAATCATGCACGCCCCTGCACGACAACTGACCACCCAACACACACACATCAAGCCCACACAGCTGAACCTCTGTAGTCGTGGATAGTTGCTGACTATAGCTGAATGGCATAATGTATGGACGTCCTTCTGTATGACTTGCTTACACAAGGCAGTCTATGCTGAATGAATCTGTTTATTTCTTATTTAGGGCGTATGACAGAGGCTCTCCTCGTGTCACACTCACCTCCCATATAGCAGCCTAGAGTGAGCCTTACCCTCTCAAACATGTTTCATCCCATTCAAAACCGCTTTTCAATAGCACACTGATGTCCAGCTGGCGTCATCGTCTCTCTCTCTTTAATTTGCCTCTCCCTCACGTGTGCCTCTCTCTCCACTTCTCTTTCTCATTACCAGGGTCATTCCTCTCCGTGGTTCTGATCCTACGCTCATAGCGCCCTCTAATTTGCCTGCGCCTCTCTCAACTAGCTCGGTGCTCGTACAGTGTTGCGTCCTACTTAATCTCTTGCCTCGCGCCTGCACCCCTTCTCCCTTCTTGCGCCCGTCTTGAATTACCGCATCCCTCCTGCTCTGCTCTGCCCTCTACATTGACTTATCATAATGCTTAACATAGGGTAAATGCTAGCGCTGCGCTTAGCCCCTAACGAGGACATTAGTACATCTTTTCGCCAAGCAATCAACTTTTTGAAGTCTCAACGCTTGGCTAGATATCAAACATCACTCGAAGAACAGCCTACAAACCAAATGATACGGACATAGCAGGTTCCCATAGAGTTAGAAGAGAACACTGGAGCAACAACATGAAAGTCCATGTTAATGCTCGTGCAAAAGTGAGTAAATATGCGTCATGCCTGAAATTCATAACAATAAAATAGTGAGAAACACAATTTTTACACCTACGGTTTCTCCCATTTGAAGTACCTCTGTGACAATAGGGACGCATCCAAACAGTCAATGAGCAAATCGCACAGACAATGTCCTTATATGCATACATACCCATGACCAGCACATCTACACTTCAGTAGTCTGCTGCCCACTTTGTGCCTTGTGTGTAGATTATTTGTTCGCATTAGTGGATCTATTTATTTTGGTGATGTGTGTGTAGTGATCACTTTCATTATCCGATCCCTTCGAATGATCGCGACTCAATGGCGACTGAACAAACAACTGACCCTAGTCCCTGCCTCTAGAGAGTCGACTAGACCCTCTTCATGGACATCAATATTCTTGTGTATGCCAAGTCGCATCGTGAATTGAAAGGGGAGACCCGCAAATGAACTAACATGTGAGATCATGGAACACAAGAGAATGAATGACGTCGCAAGATGCTAGATTACGTGTGATACTGTGTAGATCGCAGCTTGCTCCTTTGACCATCTTATTGCTACCCTAGCGCTGCGCTCTGGAATGTGGTGTTTGTGTGGTAGACGTGATGTGTGGTGAACGAGGAGATTCTCGCTGGTGAGTGCAACATTTAAAGGTTGTGAGTACTCTGACCGCACTGCGTACGAGGAGTGTGTTCGTAACCGGTTGTGACTCTAGACAATGTGTCTATTGTCTCGTGCGAGGAGAGGTCTCCACCCCTCGTTACATCCGGCAACTACGGCTCTCTCGCTATCTACGACACCACCACACACTTCTAAATCTGTGACTACATGGCACCTGGGCAATATCATATCCTCAAACTGGCAGCAGTTTAACACCATCGCGTTATCTTTGACCTCTCCTCCGCACCATTACACACCACCAGACCCTACACCAGCGACACCCCATCCCCCCCCTACAAAGTGAAATATAGGTGCTCTCGCGTTTTCACTCGCGTACTTGCTCAAAAGCTCTCTGCTCTCTCCACTCCTTCTTACCGCTCCAATGAACTAGGGTCCTCTTACCTCTCATCACCATGCTGCGCACTTCTATGCCTATACAGCGGACTCTCTCAGATCACTTCGGGGAACCACATTCATGTCCGTCTCCCTTCTAGAAAGCCGTCTCAACTGGCCTCTCCTCTCACAGCGACTTCTCTTGCGTTTCCCACTTCGATCCCAACAAATGACTGGTTGCTCTCCTACCTCGTCTCCTCGAAGTGGTCGCTCTCCTTTCGCACACATGCTTGCTCTCCATATACTTTGATGACCATCCCACATGACTCTTGCTTCACAGAGCCTACTATCTTACGGCACCTTCTTTCTCTGAACTGAGTCACCTATCAGCAACATCACACATCTCAAATTGTCCTCACCTCTTCCCCTCCGTCCTGCCCACAATCTCTCGTCTCTCCTTTCTTCCCTCTCCTCCTCCTACCGACTGGTTGGTTCGCGTTTGAGCAGTCGAGACTGGCGCACATGTCTTGACATCCATCATCTACGAGTGCCTTCTCTTTTCCCGACCTCTCATTCACAACATTGACACTGTACTACCTTCCTGCTATGAGACCAACACTACTCACATTCCTCCTTGTCCTTCATATATCGGAAGCCCACTCCTTCGTCTACAGAGCCCATCTACGGCGAGATCACATCTACAGACTCTTCATAACAAGACGCGTACTTCGGTCCTTTTCTCAAACACGTGCTCCATACCCCATCATCTTTCTCCCACCGTGCGTCGAAAATAACTCTCCTCTGCAATCATTCCCTGCGTCCTCACGAGTAGAGTGTTACTACTCTCTTCTTAGCGTCCCTTGCGCTTACAAAGTCAAGCAGTATACCATACAGCCGTCGTTCTCTTGACCACCCCCACACTACCCTATTACTAGGTATTTCACTTTAATAATATGCTATACTCTCCTTTACTACCTTAACTTCGACCTCGAGGAGACATTCTTACAAAACCATAACAGTGCTGGTCTTTTAGAGAATATGCCTCTTATATCTAACGGGAGCCAGTTGGTTCAGTGAGTGCAATGGATGCGAGGACACAATTAGACTTCGAGACATGATATATATAAAATCATATGCCAGTACCCAGTGTTACCGCTCCTGATGGTGGGGTGGTAATCCAAGCTCTCTTGGGCTACGAGCTGTGGTCACATGCTCACCTTTCAGATTTGCTCTTGTTACCCTTATCAGCGCGGCTTACCGCCGGTGTTGCTATTAGGGGTAGTAGTGGTACGGAGCATGTGTCAGTAGTTTTGTTTGGAGCATCTCTTGTGGTTCCATTCTCCAGCCGGCCCTTCCTTCCCCTTGGCTAAAATTGTCCAGGGTCAACTAGGCAGGTGGTTTGCGGAGCATATGATGACGACAGTGATCGGATGAAAGTGTTCACATGTGAAATAGATCCAACCGAAATATAAGCAAGTTGCTCAAGACCTACCTAATGAATGTCATGGAGTAGGTAAGTCATTACATTTATCTTGAGCGTTTGCAGTACAATGATCTAGTAAAGTGTTCTATTTTTATTGTTATGAATTTCGGTGAGCACTTGCACAGCATCTACAGACTTCTGTTCCAGTCTCTCATCTGCTGTCGATCATTAGGTCTCTAGATTTGACTACCAACTGACTTCAAAAATATCTTCAAAGATGCGCTAATGTCCTCTAAGCTTAAGCAACCCACTGCTCCCTTCCAGCTTTATCATTTAAGGCAGAAACAGGGTCTGCGAGGCCAGGAAACTGCCACTAGACCACCTCCCAGTGTTAAAGGCCCCAAGAGCTTGGCCTGGCTCAAGGCTCTACGCTGCCCATAGACCAGAGGTGGGGTGAGCCAGGGCTCTACGCTGCCCATAGACCAGAGGTGGGTTGAGCCAGGCCAAGCCTCTTGGGGCCTTTAACACTGGGAGGTGGTCTAGTGGGCAGTTTCCTGGCCTCGCAGACCCTGTTTCTGCCTTAAATGATAAAGCTGGAAGGGAGCAGTGGGTTGCTTAAGCCATAGAGGACATTAGCGACATCTTTGGAAGATCATTTTTGAAGTCAGTTGGTAGTCAAATCTAGAGACCTAATGATCGACAGCAGATGAGAGACTGGAACAGAAGTCTGTAGATGCTGTGCAAGTGCTCACCGAAATTCATAACAATAAAAATAGAACACTTTACTAGATCATTGTACTGCAAACGCTCAAGATAAATGTAATGACTTACCTACTACCATGACATTCATTAGGTAGGTCTTGAGCAACTTGCTTATATTTTCGGGTTGGATCATTTATTTTCACTGTGAATCACTTTCATCCGATCTCAATGATCGCATCACGCAAACCACCTGCCAATGTGACCCTGGACAATTTTAGCCAAGGGGAAGGAAGGGCCGGCTGGAGAATGGAACCACAAGAGATGCTCCAAACAAACTAACTGAGACCACTGCTCCGTACCACTACTACCCCTACGCCCTGAAGGTAACAAGGAACGAGGAGAGTCTCCGTGAGCACAGAAGCTTGGTTCACCACCTCAGGACGTAACGGTACTGGCATAGTTTTTCTCTCAGAAGTTCCACCTTCTCACGCACACCCTCCCTAGAATAGCATTCCAAACTGACAGATGGTTATGTTTGAAATGTCTTGAGGCGAATTAAAGATAAAGAAGAACCATAAAAGTGAAATTAGTGTTGGTATCGATGTCAAAAGCTTTGGTATCCTTTTACGCACTGAAGTTACATCACCATGCAGATGTTCAGGAGGTACTCGGGGGAACATTAGTTGCCTTGAAAAGGACCGAATCTTTGTATGACACATGATGTGTCATCGCCGTTGTGCTTAGCAATGTTGCTTTGTTATACACCCAAGAATTTGTTTTGGCATACAGGACTTTCATATGAAATCAAATCAAATCAAACTTAATTTGTCACATGCGCCCAATACAACAGGTGTAGGTAGACCTTACCGTGAAATGCTTACAAGCTCTTAACCAACAATGCAGTTTAAAAAAGTTACTAAAATATTTACTAAATAAACAAAAGTAAAAATTAATGAAAAGTAACACAATACAATAACGAGGCTATATACAGGGGGTACCGGTCCCGAGTCAATGTGCGGGGGTACAGGTTAGTCGAGGTAATTTGTACATGTTGGTAGGGGTAAAGTGACTATGCATAGATAATAAACAGCGAGTAGCAGCAGCGTAAAAATAAATGTGTGTGGGGGGGGGGGGGTCAATGTAAATAGTCCAGGTGGCCATTTGATTCATTGTTCAGCAGTCTTATGGCTTGTGGGTAAAAGCTGTTGAGGCTCCATTTTGGTCCTAGACTTGGCGCACCGGTACCGCTTGCCGTGCGGTAGCAGAGAGAACAGTCTATGACTTAGGTGACTGGAGTATCTGACCATTTTTGGGGCTTTCCTCTGACACTGCCTAGTATATAGGTCCTGGATGGCAGGAAGCGTGACCCCAGTGATGTACTGGGCTCTACGCACTACCCTCTGTAGCGCCTTACGGTCAGATGCCGAGCAGTTGCCATACCAGGCAGTGATGCAACCAGTCAGGATGCTCTCGATGGTTCAGTTGTAGAACTTTTTGAGGATCTGGGGACCCATGCCAAATCTTCAATCTCCTGAGAGGGAAAAGGTGTTGTCATGCCCTCTTCACGACTGTCTTGGTGAGTTTGGACTATGGTAGTTCGTTTGTGATGTGAACTTGAAACTCTCGACCCGCTCCACTACAGCCATGTCGATGTTAATGTTTTCGATGTTTTCCTGTAGTCCACGATTAGCTCTTTTGTCTTGCTCACATTTTTGTCTCTGACCTCCTCCCTATAGGCTGTCACATCGTTGTCGGTGATCAGGTCTACCACTGTTGTGTCGTCAGCAAACTTAATGATGGTGTTGGAGTTGTGTTTGGCCACTCAGTCGTGGGAGAACAGGGAGTACAGGAGAGGACTAAGCACACACCCCTGAGGAGCCCCAGTGTTGAGGATCAGCATGGCAGGCGTGTTGTTGCCTACCCTTACCACCTGGGGGCGGCCCGTCAGGAAGTCCAGGATCCAGTTGCAGAGGGAGGTGTTTAGTCCCAGGGTCCTTAGCTTAGTGATGAGCTTTGTGGGCACTATGGTGTTGAACGCTGATGATTAAACAGTCCATAGCATGATATATATAACATCCACAATAAGATGATTAGACTTAGGTAATTAGGCTAAGCTACAGTCCTTATTCTATTCCATTAGTTTCTATTCTATTATTTTTTATTCTATTGCCCTTATTCACACCCCCCTTGCTTGTTCTCTGCACTGGTATAATGGTAAATGGGGGTTCAGGGGAACCAGCGTAGGCAGACACAGACAGACATGTGGGAACTTTGGCATCGGCAACACCTTAGGGGTACAAGACACTCCAACAGATTGTGCTCTGCATGGTACAGGAGTGGACAGACTCAGGGAGAGTAAAAAAAACAAAACTTGCATCTGCTCTCTGTTTCTGCTTCATCACAGGGATGACAGACTCCCTCTTCTTTTGGGTTTGCAAACTGTGATATGGCAACCATCACTTCACACAACACGCCATACCATGGCTCCCTCCTGTTGTGATCAGAGTGCCAGGCCAGTTGACAGACGTGGAGCTAATTCAGTGCAAACAACCCAGAAGCCACAGAAGTGTCATGTTACAGACCGTGCATGCCTTGCCCTGGGCATGTGGGTTAAAGAACATTCTACCCGTTTGAAGAGCGTTCCAATAGGAGTTGTGCCAGTTAATGCAGCTTTGAAAATGCTGTGTGTGCATCTTCCAAAAGATTTGGAACATGATCAGTGAGAACCCAGAATGTGGATCGTACACTTCAAACTGAGAATACCGTTTTTTTCCCTGGGTATCTTTAATCACAGAGTCCCCTAACAACGGCCCTATGAAAACAGAATCGATTTACAGCAATAGCCTATCTATTTCAGAAGACTGTCTTCAAAATCCATCACAGTCAAGGGAGTGTATAGCCTACACATGCCTCTGTGTTTGAAAGTTAGGAATATTAATAAAGCAATATTAAACCTACAATCTGTAACATTTTAGGCGACCCCTCCAAATTCACATAGCAATGTGATTTATAGATTCTGTCAGTCTCATTGAAAGCAAGTATAAGAAGCGGTAGATCTGTTCTATGTGCGCTATTTCTATGCTTCCCTTTAGTTAAATTTTGTTTTTATGTCTTTTACTTTCGGTTTTGTACACCAGCTTCAAACAGCTGAAAATACAATATTTTTGATTATTGAAATGATATTTCACAGCGGTTTAGATGGTACAATGATTCTCTACACTTGCTTTGTCACATAAATTGAAATTCGGCAAACTGTTAGAATCTTTGCAACCAGGTAATGGCTGAGCATTTTCTGCATATTGCACCATTAATATAGGCAGCAGTTGAATATCTGAAGTTTAATTCCAAAACACTATATTTCCGTTTTCAGAAATGTTGATAAATGGACTTTTATTGTTTAAAGAAATTATGAAAGATTGGTGTGCTTTTTCGATATCTAATCATGACATGGGGTTGTTCAACATGTATTTGTTTAAAATCTATCACTTGATGGTTTCATTTCAGAGAGACAAATAATAATGTTTCTTGCTAAATGCTATATATCCACATCACTCTCAGATAAATAAGTAGTACTGCTTGGTTTTACACAGTCAAATGTAACAAAGAACTGTACAAATGCTACATTTGTGACATCAATGTTTAAAAAATGTTTTATGAAATAGAGTAATATGAGATCTGTATGTAAAACATTTACCTTTGACATTGTGGTCATTTAGCAGATGCTGTTATCCAGAGCGACTTACAGTAAGGGCATTCATCTTAAGATAGCTTGAGACAAGCACATATCACAGTCAAATATATAGGATACAAACATTCCATTCCAGCTAAACAATGGATATATAGCATTTTGCACAGAAWWWWYWTTTCATACACATCTAAAATCTATGAATTAAAAATCTGAGAACAGTCATTTTTACATACACATGAAAGTACCCATAAGCAATCATGTCTGATGAAAAAACACTATTGCAAAATAATTGTTGGCCATAGCGTTTTGGAAATAGTCTTCATAGAACATTGAGCATCTCATGGAAAGAAAGGAGCGCAGGAAACTGCTTGACCATTCATTAGACTGTACCATTTCATCCCGTCCATCCCAGACGCATGAACAACGGTCTGCAAGAATCATAGGATCGAATGTTCGAACTGAGCATTTCATTTGCTGGAGTTATTTACAAACGGAGTCAATGGAACTATGCCGTATTATGCAACCTCAGCTGTATAACAACTAAATATGAATAACTAAATATTATAATTTATATTTTTGTAGTTGTTTACTTATTTTGTGACCCAGTTGCATTTAAAATGTCCAAAACACGCTACAACTAAATGCATATACTAAAATTGGATTTCAGAACAATAGTTGAAGTAGAAACAGAAAACAAACATTGTATAATCAGAAAACTCAAATAAGATGACATACCAGTTCCTGCTTCAGACGTCTCAAGCAAGTATCCATATTTTTGCGCTCTGACATGTAAAGCTGTCGTTCCATTTTTGTAAACGTAAGTAGGCTTTGTCAAATAAAATACTTGCTCATTATTTCAAGCATGCCTATCACAAAAGTCACACAGTCTAAGCTATTCAATTTTCAGCGTCATGATGATGGAACAAGCAAAAACGCCAATATTGTTCTGGAATGCGCGCGCTCGTCTAGTTTTGGATGTGGATTCCAAAAGCACAAACTCTCGAATCTGTCGCTCTGTGTTGGGTATATTTACTCCAAATATGATTGATTGTTTAGTCCTAAAGATTATTTAGGTTTGCACGATTGCCTGTCGATATCTCTGACTTGTCATCCCCTGCGTTGTAACCTATTCATCTTCTCATTCATGGGGAGCGCTTACGTTGACCACTCAATTTCCTCCAATGAGATTGCGATGTTTATTTTTCTTTGGCACTGTGCTGACGTTATAGCTGTAATGAAAAAAAAGGGAATATATTTGCAATGGACTTTATGAGTTATGGCCATGTGGTATTAAAATAAATCAATCTACATTTCATTTGAAATATAAAGTAGTTAGGCGTTGACAGTGTTTTAGACTAGAGAAAATACACATTTGAACGAAGTAGCAATTGCACTGGTGTGTAGACACCTGCTCGTTTGAAATGATTGAAATGGAATGGATTTGACATTGTAATTGTAATGGAATTGTACCAGTGGAGGCTGCTGAGGGGAGGACAGCTCATAATAATGGCTGGACCACATGGAAAAGGCTTCTTAGATACCATACCATTTACTCCATTCCAGCCATTATTATGAGCCGTCCTCCCATCAGCAGCCTCCACTGAATTGTACATATTCTCGAAGGATGGGATGTAACACTGGACCAAAAATGTGTACAAGTCAAAGCCTCCACTTTCGATCCACAGACGATGATTGGTTGAAAGGCAAGTTGGGTTATGCATTGAATTGGTATTCTTCAGAAAAATAAACCCAAAATGCATAATTCACATGACGAATGCTGGTGTCCTGCCACTCAAGTCATACACACAACATTTCCTAGTCATTTTTTGCACTGCAAAAGGTAGGTAGGTAGGTAGGTAGTGGCATTGGGCCAGTAACCAAAAAGTTGTTGGTTCGAATCCCCAGGCTGACTAGGTGTAAAATATGTTAATGTGCCCTTGAGCAAGGCGCTTAACCCTAATTGCTCTGCTAAATGACTAGAACTACAAAGTGTCTGCTAAAATGAGCAGCACATACTGTCGGTTATCTCAGGAGGGCAAAGTATTGTCACCCTCACAGTCAGCAAGGAAGCACCTGAGTGACAGTCCTTTGTTGTGTGACCTGGATACAATACTCATTGGAGGAATGAAGGGGTTGATCCTGTAAATATCCCTCTCTTGCTCAATTGAGACACTTGGACCAGACTTCAGAAATGGAACTTGGATTCGCAGCTCCAGAGCTCCTTGTGTATGACCTGATTCCATCTAAATTAGTACTATTATCGTCTTGTATCTGCCACATGTTGGGCTTTCCCAGATGGATGAGAGAGGAGGAGGTAGCTCTGACTTCAATTCCAAAAGCAAGGAAGTGGGTCTGGTTGTATGAATAAATCATCTGAAACATCGGTGTACTTTAGGGAGAAGAAGAGAGGCTGCCTTCAACACGCTGTCTCTTTTTATTAGACAGCTTGATTTCCCACTGTTGTTATTACAGTATTATGCAAATATGTTTGCATTCATTCATGTGCAAAGAGAAGCTCTGTTACCCTTGTTGGGTTCATGTCTTTATGCAGAGTTTCTTGCCCAGCAGCGTAGTGTAATGAGATGTATGTTAAATATGTTACAACGTGACTTTCTTTTAATGAAGAATGTGAACTCATGCATGACCCTGACCTGCAGCTGCCCTCCTGCATGTCCCCACTTCCCCCCAGCTGTCCGCAGGACTGTGGAAACTTATCCAGTGCCAGACCACACAGCACACACTACTGCAGACAAATTCAGCAGCAACAACTGATCTGCACACATTATCCCACTGCAAAGCCAAAGAACATGCTTTTATATAGCGTTAATTGAGTTTAGTAATAGGAAGTGCATCTTGTCTTCAGTTTCTTGCCAACCACCTGCTTCAAACCCAGCTCCATGTACTCTTCTTTCTGGTATTAAAATGGGTCACTGCATCAGCCACTCCCCGTTTGGCGAGTTGAGGGTCACACTTAGTCAACAGTTAGTGCCCAGATATCAGAACGTTGCTTAGTTAGCATTCATTTATGACGCATTGCAGTAGTAGCCTCTGAGTCTTTTTCAATTGATGTGCTCTGTGCTGAACTGTTGTGTGAGCTAGAACCAGGAGCCAGATTGTCATCAGTTTATGTTGGAGTGCATAGTCACCCAGTTTGAGCTAAATTGGCCCAATGCGCCATCATTTACATTTACATTTAAGTCATTTAGCAGACGCTCTTATCCAGAGCGACTTACAAATTGGAAAGTTCATACATATTCATCCTGGTCCCCCCGTGGGGAATGAACCCACAACCCTGGCGTTGCAAGCACCATGCTCTACCAACTGAGCCACATTGTCTTGCACAGTTTCTCCTCGTCATCATTGACTGTTCCTGGCATTAAGGGATTAAGCGAATTGATAGGGACTGATCAGATGTTACCTTGTTTTGAAATGAATATGATCTCCACAAGCCACTTTCTAAAATGTAGGAACGTTGGCTCAATGGTTGAAGACAAGCCTGACCCCTTGTGGCTATAATTGGAATAACACAGTTTGAGATTGATAACACTATTTTACATTAAACGAGAATTCTAACCATTTCAACCATGAAATGAATCATTTAAACCACAAATTGGAAAAACACATTCGAAATATCTTCACATGTCTCTCCACAAGTAATAATTTATAATCATTGCCTCTGAATTTGTGGTTTTCATCATCTCTTCAGTTTTCTCTCTTATATACTTAACAAACTGCTCAGTAGTTGTGTGGTCACACTGTCAAGTTAGCCACAATCTGACCACATAGAGTTGGAGATATGCAATGACTGCATGGCCGGTTCTGCGGGTGGCAAAGCCGAGCATGGAACCCCCAGATGGAATTTGTGCCCCCATAAACTTAACAAATGGTATAGGAATTACCTTGCCTGGTTTTGCCAATGTAGCGCTGCTGGGCCTGCCAGTAGAGGCTATATGCCGTGTGTGATCATTATCTGAGGAGGGGGGGGACGTAATCATATAATATTTAGTAGTTAAAATCCCAAAATGCATTCTGATTGGCAGTGGTGTAAAGTACTTAAGTAAAAATACTTTAAAGTACTACAAAAATAGTTTTTGGGGGAATCTGTACTTTACTTTACTATTTATAATTTTGACAACTTTTACTTTTACTTCACTACATTCCTGAAGAAAATAATGTACTTTTTACTCCATACATTTTACCTGACACCCAATAGTACTTGTTACATTTTGAATGCTTAGCAGGACAGAACATGTTCTAATTCACACACTTATCATGAGAACATCCGTGGTTATGCCTAATTCCTCTGATCTGTCGGACTCACTAAACACAAATGCTTTGTTTGTAAATTATGTCTGAGTGTTGGACTGTGACCCTGACTATCCATACATAAAAAAACAAGAAAATAGTTCAATGATTCGTACTTTTAAATGATTTGTACTTTTACTATTGATACCTAAGTATATTTTAGCAATTTCATTTACTTTTGATACTTAAGTATATTTAAAACCAAATTATTTTAGACTTTTACTCAAGTAGTATTTTACTGGGTGACTTTCACTTTACTTGACTAATTTTATATTAATGTGTCTTTACTTTTACTCAAGTATGGCAATTGGGTACTTTTTCCACCACTGTTGATTGGGCACCTAGCCATGCAATGTCATAAGACATCGCTTTCATTACCTTGTTTAGGAAGCTCATTGGGTCCCAAGGTGTTTTTTTCTCTCTCACACAAACTAGGATTCCATCCAATTTGCAACAGTTTTTCATGCAAATATCCTAAAATCTGCAAAAAACAATATCCACATTTACCCACTAGAGAAGTGTTTCCATCAAACTGATTTATTGTGAATGAAGGTCTGTGCGTGATGACATAGTGCATATAGAAACAACTTTTGCGGTTTAATTTCCATGTACCGAATGAAAAATACAAGTTAAATGGGTTTCCAGCTCATTTTCAACACTACTGATGGTTTTTGTCACAAAAACTGTTGTGTTATATTATAGCAAAGGTACCTACTAGTCTTGGCACGTGTGCTCTAGCCAACAGTTCGCAAACACAGTGCATTTAGCCAAGCATCGGTCATCATTACACCAGAAAAATATATTTATTGGAAATGAGCATCACGCTCATCACCGTGCACTTTCACCATCCTGTGAATTTCATCCTCATTTATTTATTCTGTTACCTAATAAACTGTATGCGTCCCTGACGAGTCATAGTAGGAGGACCACACACCATGTCATCACGTGACTCCAAGTTTACTTTGATATGATGGTTATTATATCAATATTTGCTCATAAAAGCATTTCCATCAACATTTCTCGCATCATTCATTTTTACCAACACAAAATGTTCCCACTTTGTCTAACGTATTTTGTTTTGTCGACATTTGCAAAGTTTACCGAAAAAAATTCTGTTCCCATCAGGCCCGTAAATTTTTTCCCGACATTGTATAGTTCTGTTGGTTGGGAATCTCTGACTACCTGAAGGGCCCATCATTGGCTACTTTTTGTATATAAAGTGGTTCTTCTGAGACTCCTCCACTACCTCAGCTCACTTATTAATTGCAGATCCAGCAATGTTCAGTCCCGCTCTCTGGACTGACTTATTCTGGGGGTCCGGTGGGTCTCCACTGAGCTGGGGAAAAAATGCTTTTAGTTTTTATGCCCCCAGCTCAGAGAATAACCTTCGGGCCACCTGGAAGCTAGACTAGCTGGTCTCCATTGGACAGTTTAGATACATTTTGAGGGAGATCATATGTGATAGTTGTTTGTTTTGATGAATCTTGCGGGTATTTATTGTATTGTGTTGTTGTTATGTTGCTTTATGTTGTATTGAATTGTGTGTTCATGTTCACAGCGCTCCATTGAGAATGAGACCCTGGCCTCAATGGTGACCCCCCCCTGTTTAAAGAAAAGTAAAACATTTAAAAGTAGTGGGAGAACCACACAACATATCATCGGGTGCCTCCAAGTTTACTTCGATATGACGGTTATTATGTCAATATGTGCGCATTAAAAAAAGTTTACACGCCATTTCTCGCATGATACATTTTATCGACACAAAAAGATACCATATATGTTGAATGAACAAATTGTCTGTTGGCATTTATAAATTGTAACGGCCTTTCCTGTTTCCATCAGCCCAGACCTTTTTCATGAGTCAGGTAATTCATCCGCATGAAATGTTTGGATGGAAACCTGGTTAGAGAGGGGGAAAGTTCACTTTTGCAGACAGCTACAGCTATAGGCTACCTAGTAGCTACTAGCATTGTTACGTTTTGGTAGCGGCGTGCTGAATAATTATAGATAGTTGGCTAAGCTTTGATCAGCATAGATATCTGAACATGGCTGGGCACCGCCAAGAGCAAAAACCACCATGTCGAGAGGGATGCCAAGCTCACCGACCAGCCTGTAGGCTCAATCACCAAAGTTTAGGAGCCTAGAAGCAAATCTAATACCCACCCATCCCCCACACCACCTGCTGACCAACAAGATCGAGAACCGCCAGGGCTTAGCACCAGGATCATGAGGGTGACATCACAACAAGCACCTGTACCTCCGTTACCCCTGCCACTAGCACCTGAAGGCCTGTTGAATCTAACCAAAACTGAACTAGTGGAAGCAGTTTATTGTGTCTCACACATTCTTGCAAAGTGTACGAATCTTTTATAGATTTGCTCATACTGTGGAGCTGATCTGTGCGTGTTGGTAGGCGCAAATTATGTGTAGGCCTACAGCAGCGGATGTGATAGTGGGGCGCATATCTTTCTTGTGTTATTCTATAAAACGACGGTTGTTGATGTGCACGGCTAAATTCAAAATACATTTTGTTTTACATTTGAACAGCAGTAGGACCAATCTGCCATGTTTTATTAGGGCTATAAAGCAACACTAGTTTGAGCAAAAGAAAGCTCACAAGCCAGGTTTGGCTGGCAGATGTAAATCTTTATCTGACACTAGTGTCATGATGTGGCCCTTTCTGGGTGTAGATCGTGGCTTCCCCCTCTTTCTCTCACTCTCTCCTACACCCAGGTTCTGTTATCTCAGGCCATAAATTCCTGGTGGAGACGTTCTCCCCCTGGTCATGCAGAGTGAAAGACACAGAGAGAACAAAGGATTTCACGTGGCCGAACTCCAAAATCCCCAAAATTGGAAAATGAAACAAAATGCCAACTTGTGAGGTGGGAATGGCCCGTGGACACTTAAGGGACGGGTATGATGAGTGTGTTTCATTTGGTGACCTCAGAGAGGACAGGAAACACACATAACTATATCTCTGAATGTGTACATTTCTCAATTATGGGGTTTGCATCGAATTCTTGTATAAAATTAATAAGTAAAGATTTTGTGAAATGATTTATGAAATTATGTAATGTGATGTTAAACCTTTAATGTGAGAGAATTGTATTCCCTTTCAAGTTTAACTAAGTCATTGGCCCGCCCCCGTGAGCACAAACATAATCAGGCGTCATAGAACCGCCTTTTCTGCTGTTACGAATAAAACTCCCTCCTCAGGAAATCCTCTTGAGACCACATGTACATCGGTGTAAACTGAGGGGGCACAGGTTTGAGTTTAGACTAAGCAAACCCACAGCRTGAGCTGTGATTGTGAATAGTTGTTGAATTCCTAACCATACCACGTAGAGCATTGGCTACACGGCTGGAAATGGTTAAACTCCGAGACTATCGATCCCTACAGAATAAGAGCAAATCTTAGATACTAATTACTAGTCTGCAGCTAGAAATGATGTCAACCTGGGATGCGAATACCAACAACCGCCGAAACATCTATTCTATGGGATCATTTTTGAATGGTACTCTGAAGTATCCGTTCTAACCATGAAATACTTTGATCTTCAGGGAAACAGAAAGAGAGAGAAAGAGACGCGGATGAACTGACTCTCCAGCAAACGGACCGGATTCCAACAGAAAAGATCACGACACAAATATATGTATTGATTGCAATTATTCCCGAATGAGTGAGCCTTCATGTGCAAAGGATTAGCATTTCAATTAATATAATTATCAACTGTGGGTAGTGACCCCTTTTGTCATTCCAGCTCTTGCTCAGTCCACACCCACTTCCCTTTGTCCAACAAGCCGTCATATCGGCTTAGCCCACTAGGGAATCTTCCCTATCCCTCTTAGTGACATATATCTACTGTTTGTTTGTTTATGCATTTCTGTGATTATTTAGTTAGTTAGTAAATAAATGATTAAGCCAATTGGTGTATGGATGATTCATAGTAAAGGCTGGGTTCGTGCAGATAACCAACAATTTACGACGTTTGGAATGAGACCGACGTGAGGTAAAGAATAATTCATTAATAGAAGACTAATTGATATATAGAGTTATATTCAGAAAATTATAACTTTGTAATTCRAAGATTTTCCGTGGTGCCCTGACATCCTAGTAAATTACATTTACATGATTAGTTTAATCACGTAATAATAATTACAGAGAATTGATTTTCTAAAATAACAGTCTTCACTTTTAATGACGCCAAAGACACGACACTAGTTTAGTCATTATGACACAAGCCAGGTTTGGGTGGCAGATGTAAATCTTTATCTGACACTAGTTTATAGTCAGTAAGACACAACACAAAGTCACATGATAAACATCATCGGACAGAGAATACGGAGCAGACAGAAAAGCCCAATTAAAAAAGAACCAAACCTAAGGAGGCGAAAGGTAAGAAACAAACTACAATACTTWTTGACAAGTGACCTTTTCTATTACTTCTCAAATGGATAATTGCGTCCATTAACCTTCCRACATAACACAGTAATAAGACCACATCAGTGTTTACTGTAGAAGTTAGCCTTTTCTAATGACGTCGCTAAGCGTGAAACAGTAGAGAGAATGAGTAATAGGCCTACTGTTCAACTCACATTACTAGGGGGAAGAGAAAAACTCCAGGCCCTAGTCCAGGCCATACAGTACAGTTGTGGCCAAAAGTTTTGAGAATGACACAAATATTAATTTTCACAAAGTCTACTGCCTCAGTTTGTATGATGGCAATTTGCATATACTCCAGAATGTTATGAAGAGTGATCAGATGAATTGCAATTAATTACAATACCCCATAATGTCAAAGTGGAATAATTGTTTTGAAATATTTACAAATTAATAAAAAATGAAAAGCTGAAATGTTTTGAGTCAATAAGTATTCAACCTCTTTGTTATGCAAGCCTAAAGTTCAGCAGTAAAAATGTGCTTAACAAGTCACATAATAAGTTSCATGGACTCACTCTGTGTTTAACACGATTTTTGAATGACTACCTCATCTCTGTACCCCCACACATACAATGATCTGTAAGGTCCCTCAGTCGGGCAGTGAATTTCAAACACTGATTCAACCATAAAGACCAGGGAGGTTTTCCAATGTCTCGCAAAGAAGGGCACATATTGGTAGATGGGTAAAAAAATAAAAAGCAGCCATGGAATATCCCTTTAAGCATGGTGAAGTTATTAATCCGTCTTTGGATGGTGTATCAATACACCCAGTCACTACAAAGATACAGGCGTCCTTCCTAACTCAGTTGCCGGAGAGGAAGGAATCCACTTAGGGGTTTCACCATGATACCAATGGTGACTTTAACACAGTTACATAGTATAATGGCTGTGATAGGAGAAAACTGAGGATGGAGCAACAACATTGCAGTTATTCCACAATACTAACCTAATTGACAGAGTGAAAAGAAGGAAGTCTGTACAGACTACACACATTCCCAAAACATGCATCCTGTTTTGCAAACAAGACACTAAAGTAATACTGCAAAGTGTTGTATTAAATACTTTGTCGTAAATACAAAGTGTTATGTTTGGGGCAAATCCAATACAACACATTACTAGGAACCACTCCATATTATCAAGCATAGTGGTGGCTGCATCATGTTATGGGTATGCTTGTTATTGTTAAGGACTGGAGTTTTTCAGGATAAAAAAGAAACAGGCAAAATCCTAGAGGAAAACCTTGTTCAGTCTGCTTTCCACCAGACACTGGGAGATGAATTCACCTTTAAGCATGGCAATAACCTCAAACACAAAGCCAAATGTACACTGTATTTGCTTACTAAGAAAACAGTGAATGTTCCTGAGTGGCGGAGTGACAGTTTTGACTTAAGCGGGATCTGTGACCCCCCAACGAGRGGGGGGGGGGGGGGGGGGGGGTCTAACGTGTGCTAATGTGATTAGCATGAGGTTGTAAGTAACAAGAACATTTCCCAGGACATATACATATTTGATATGGGGAGAAAGCTTAAATTGTTGTTAATCTAACTGAACTGCCTGATTTACAGTAGCTATTACAGTGAAAGAATACCATGCTATTGTTTGAGGAGAGTGCACAGTTATGAACTTGAAAATGTATCAATAAACCAATTAGGCACATTTGGGCAGACTTGAAACAACATTTTGAACAGGAATGCAATGGTTCATTGGATCAGTCTAAAACGTTGCACATACACTGCTGCCATCTAGTGGCCAAAATCTAAATTGYGCCTAAACTGGAATAATACATTGTGACCTTTATTTTGCATTTCAGAGATGGAACAAAAAATATATATTTAAAAACTGCATGTTTTTTTCTTTGTATTATCTTTAACCAGATCTAATGAGTTATATTATCATACATTCATTTCACATTTCCAAAAACTTCAAAGTGTTTCCTTTCAAATGGTACAGTATCAAGAATATTAATATCCTTGCTTCAGGTCCTGAGCTACAGGCAGTTAGATTTGGGTATGTCATTTTCCACGAAAATTGAAAAAAATGGTCCGTCCTTAAGAGGTYTTAAATCTGCTTGAAAATCTATGACAGGACTTGAAAATGTCTGTCTAGCAATGATGAACAACYAATTTGACAGAGCTTGAATAATGTTGATTAGAATAATGGTCAAATGTTGCACGATCCAGGTTTGGAAAGCTCTTAACCAGAAAGACTCACAGCTGTATCGCTGCCAAAGGTGCATCTACAAAGTATTGACTCAAGGGGTGTGAATGCATATGTAAATGAGATATTTCTGTTTTCTATTTACTTTCTATTCCATCTTCAATACATTATTTTGTGATTATGGAGGACTGTGTGTAGATGGGTGAGACGTTTTATTTATTTGATTCATTTTGAATTCAGTCTGTAACACAACAACATGTGGAATAAGTCAATGGGTATACATACTTTCTGAAGGCACCGTATGCTCCAGGCCATAGACTATAATGTGAACCCTTGAGTTTGAACCCTGGTCAGCTTACAGTATATATATATTCAGGCAGCATTCTTTATTAAAGGGTATGGTAAATGTGACAAGGCCTTARCCTGCATGGAGACAAAATGAGCATCGTTGAGATTCCCCCTCCAAATAAACTGAGTGTACAAAACATTAGGAACACTTTCCTAGACTGACCAGGTAAATCCAGTTAACGTAACATGTAGAGGAGGCCTGTTCACATCATAGTAGGACACTAACCAGGTTTCAATCCAACCTTTTTATGCGAGTAAAGTATAAAATGTCATGACAGGCCTGATGGAAGCAGAACATTTGTTGGTAAACTTTCCAAATGTCGACAAAACGAAATACGCTGGACAAGGTGGGATCTTTTTGTGTSGGTAAAGTTAATAGTGCGAGAAATGTCAGTGGAAACGCTTTTATGCGCAAATATTGATATAATAACCATCATATCGAAGTAAACTTGGAGTCATGCGATGACATGTTGTGTGGTCCTCCCACTACGAATTTATGATGAACTTCACAGGGTGGTGAAAGTGCACAGTGATGAGCTTGATGCTCCTTTCCAGTAAACATCGAGGGTCTTATTCTGGTGACATGATGATCAATGCTTGACAACAAAAAATATTCTCGCTCTTATCCATAATAATCTCATCGTGTAATCTAATCTACCCGCACTAACAAAACTATCGGTAGAGTGCAAAATGCCATGGAAACACATTGGACCTCAGATTTTTATTCGCTAGGTCATCACGCCCTGATTTTTATCCGCAACAAGTCCGTTTGGTGGAAACACACCACTGGTGGGGAAATGCACATATTTTCTTGATGCAGATTTTTGAATATTCGCATGAAACTCTGTCGCCAATTAGATGGAAACCTTGCTAATGACATCCATGGTTGCATGGGACCATGGTGATTATACTGTCTTCCACTGAGCTGAAAAAACAACGACTAAACTGCTATTCTAAAGTCTTAAAAATGAGGACATTCTGGGAGAGAGAGAAAGAGAGAGACAGAGATAGAGAGAGAGCATGGGAGAAAGTGAGAGAGCAAGGGAGAGACAGAGACCGAGTTGGGTAGAACAACAGCAATGGTACTGTAGTGTGTCTGATAAAATATTCTAGCAAAAAAATAGTTAGCCCATAAAATATTTGTCTGAGTAGTCATTTATGTTACTTTGATTTTAAAGGGCGATTGCACTTCCTGATTTGGCCTTGTTTTAGATTTGGTTCATTAAGAAATGCTAGCGGCCATAACTGAATTCAAACGTGAGTTGGTTTCGGGGTGTGGTTTGTTGTGGGTGTCGCTTGTGTGTGTTCGCAGGTGGGAAGAGTTAGACAAATTATTTAGGTAATTAGCTTCAGCAGACTAGTGTGCGACTGTGGCAAAGTTGGTTTGACTTTGGATAGCCTATCTCTGGGGATAGTTAGGGACCGTCAATGAAATACACGATATAAATGGGACAATATTTTCATGTTGCCCATATTTAAATTAAATGCTTTCAATATTTGTATATGAATTTCTACAATTTATAATTGGTTTGAGGTTTTTAATTTATTGAAGTTTGGAGCTATTCACCTTTAAAATATTGTGGTCCCTAACTAGCCACATAGGGATATCGAATGTCAAACAAACTGACCATGGCCATTACCAAACCCAAGGAAAACTGTTATGGTACCCTTCATTCCAGAACATACATTTTTACATTTTTTTCATCTCACAAATCTGGATGAGACTAAATCTATGACCCAAGTTATCCTATTCACATTTTGTAGTCAATTTTGACAGTAGAATAAATGTGTCTGACTCATATCGATCCCATTATAGGCCATTTTCAAAACGAGAAATAGCTTTTTAGGGGCAGTCGCTCTTTAAGGACATTGTGGACTGATGAAAATCTAATCAGGTTAAAAACCCACTAAAATATTAACATTTCATAAAAGTATCATCACACACGTACATACAAACAAAAAAAATCACCACAATCATATTAACCGACACACCTCGTCCACTGGAGAAGTGAAAAAACTCCAAAACTGTATCAATCAAGGTGAAACTAGATACGACAAACAGAAAACGCAAAGAAGACCAACCAAACTCAAGTTAAAACATTGATAGTTGTCTTCATCCTCCTTTGAACCTTGTAAGTGTAAGAAGAATATCTTTTACACATTTAGGGTTGAGCTGTAGCCAGATCAAGAAAATAAAGAGTAGGTGCGAAGTGCACAAAGACACAGTGACTCCCTTTGTCCTGTCGTTTCCTGCAATTCAAACGTACTGGCCCGCTTTTGGGAAATGCGCACACAGTAGCCTACCATCAGCTGACTTGCGTTTCAGCATTTCTCTCAGTATACAGTAGCCTATCCCCTGGCTGCTCAAAAGGCCAAGTACATTCCTTGGAAAACGGGAGTTCCCTCCCATTTCTCTACCTCTAAACAGGCGACAGGGTCCTTCAAGGCAGAGTTCAAGTGAAAGTCCCCTTCACCTCTCCTCCTGCTCAGTCAGTCTGTCGATTGGGTTAGTCACACAGTCACAGAGCGGACACTTTGAAGACAGTGGAGCTGGCTGTGGTGTTAATACTGGCGGCCTCTGGGCCGGTGGGGGGAGGGGGGGGTCTGCGCTGGGGGGGTCCGTGGAGACCGCCCCCGTCAGTGGTGTCGGAGGTTGCCGTGGGGATGCTGATGATCGCCGTGGTGATCTGACTGCCCTTGCAGTTGATCGGTCCCACTTCGTCTGTYTTCATGTTGAGACTGGAGCGACTGAGAGAAAGAGAGAGTGAGAAAGAAGAATGAGAGAGTAATGAGATAGAGACAGACACAGACAGACAGAGGGAGGGAGATGGTGGAAAAATACTGTAAAAGTGCAGTCATTTTACAAACGGCCMAACAACTTGTTGTAACAAGAGCGATAGATATGATCCTACAGTGCCCTCTAGTGTTTTCTATGGGGACTGCATGTGTGCGTGACGCACATCTGTGCTGAGTATGATGAAGTTGCCCTAAGACACTGATCTAAGATCTGTTTCGTTAATTAATTTCCTTCATAAGGGGATTGTAGATTTGTGCCTAAGGAGAGTCAACTTCAACCTGTATCCATGTGCCTGGCTGCCTGCGGTCTCTAACCTGGTGGTATGGGGCAGCTTATCCCCACACTGGATGTGCAGGGCGCTGAGCTCCTGTAGTGCGCCCTGCTGATGGCTGGGCTGGAGGGGCAGGCTGGAGTTGGGTAGGGGGGAGTTCATCTTCCCCCGGCGAGTACAGCAGGTGCCTATGGGCCCGTCCTGGCTGGAGAAGGAGGGACTGCGGGAGGTGTAGCTCTGGATCGTGGTCTCCAGGCAGTTCTGCTCATACAGCTGCTCATCCACAAACTCATGGGCCTGCGAAGGAGGAGAGGGATCAAAAGACAGCTGCTGCCGGGTTGATTATATATTCACACTATTTAAGTGAATATATAAGGTTTATATAGTGATATAATAGTTGTTATCACTATATAAAATCAGACCTCAGAGGATGTGTGCCATGCTGGGTAACAGGTCAACCAGTGTTTCCCCTAGGATTGTTTTCAGCAGCGTTGGTAAAGTTAGCATTGGTGGGGTGCTCCGGGGGCATCCTTTTGCTGGGGGTAGAGAACATTTTCCAGTTTTAAAGCTAGTGTCCTGCAATTTTACACATTTTGCCATGGAGCTGAGAAACAAAAATCTGTCTTAAATAAAATGTTCTGCAATTCTACACAGTTTGCCTTGTGCTTATGCTATCTGAGTGACAAAAAAATTATAACAAAATCTATGGCCCCCAAGCCATGAGATTATGGACATTTTAGATTCTCCCTGCTGTAGAGTTTTTATTTTGGGGATTATTCTCAAAGATGATCTTATTAAATCTTATCTTATCTTTTCTACATACTCTATATTTGGTTTTAGTCATCCTAAAAACTATTTTCTTGGGGGGGGGTCACAGGGAAAGGTCCATTTGTGAAAAATGTATTGAACTTGATGCAGCTAAAGAAAGGATTATTACTCTTCATGAATAAATAACAAATTTGACCAAGCGCCTTGAACTGAATAAGGATTCCATGATACTATCGGCATCTTCAAATGCTTCCTATCAAAACATCCAAGATCATAATGGGACCTTCCTGGATGGACTATGATCAATTTCCGTCACTGCACCCCTCTACAAGCTTGAACCAGATAATTGCTGCTCATTGTTCGACTCCAGGTGAGTGTAAATGGAGTCGTGTCGGAACCAGAAAGAAGAAGAATTGATCTCGGCGCACCTGCCTTCTTCCCCCGCATCCGGACTTAAGACTTTCAAATCGCTTTGAGCCCCTATACCAGCTATCTTCTGCCGGGGACATGGGTGTCCTCTCAATGGCTGTGGATGCCGTCCAGCTACCTCTCCCTGTCCTAGTCAATCAACTGCCTGGGCACAGAATGAACCACTGCGGCCCCCCTCTGCTGGGCTGTGCTCTCTGGATCAGAGCTCTGTCCCTTTGGCTGATGTGGCCTGCAAGCAGCCGGCGTCTCAGCATCCCTCTTCTCAGGTGCGTTATGTGGCTCTGGCCTCGCAATCAACTTCAAGACACGTTAGAGGCCAGATCATTCCAGCTATTGTGATAGGGAGTTCAATGTGAGGTATAGATCTGTACCTGGGGCAAAAACGTTGTTTTACTGAGGCAAAAGTTCAGGCTGTGTGTGTGTGGGCGGGGGGGGGGGGTGATACTGTCATGGTTCATGTGGGGAGTCGAATGACATTATGAAGGGCAGCTCAGAACAGCTGAAGATGGATTTAAAAGAACTGATTGGGTCACTACTTGACATCAACAAATATCTGGCCCTCTGCCCTCCCTAAATCGTGGCATTGAATGGTTCAGCAGACTTTTAGCCCTCCATAACTGTCTACGAGACTATTGCAGCTCTGTGAGTGTAACATTTATTGACAATTTTAAAACCTTCTGGAAACAAAGCTTGTATTATAAGGAGGATATACCCCCTGCTATATAAAGAGTTACCTGTCTAAAAGAACACAGATGGTGTTCTTTAATGGAAGCCTCTCCAACAAAATCCAGGTAGAATCAGGAATTCCCCAGGGCAGCTTTCTAGGCCCCTTACKTTTTTCAATCTCTACTAACGACATGCCACTGGCTTTGAGTAAATGTATGTGGATGACTCAACCCTATACACATCAGCTACCACAGCGACTGAAATGACTGCAACACTTAACTAAGAGCTGCAGTTCATTTCAGAATGGGTGGCAAGGAATAACTTAGTCCTAAATATTTCAAAAACTAAAAGTATTGTAATTGGGACAAATCATTCACTAAACCCTAAACCTCAACTAAATATTGTAATGAATAAGGTGGTAATTGAGTAAGTTGATGAGATTGTAAACTGTCTACTATTGATACAACAGTAGCTAGGATGGGGTAGAATTCTGTCCATAATAAAGTGCTGCTCTGCATTCTTAACAGCACTATCAACATAGCAATTCTTACAGGCCCTAGTTTTGTCGCACCTACTGTTCAGTTGTGTGGTCAGCTGCCACAAAGAGGGACTTAGGAAAATTGCAATTGGCTCAGAACAGGGCAGCACGGCTGGCCCTTGGATGTACACAGAGAGCTAGCATTAATAATATGAATATGAATCTCTCCTGGCTCAAAGTGGAGGAGAGATTGACTTCATCACTACTTATATTTGTGAGAGGTATTGACATGTTGAATGCACCGAGCTGTCTGTTTGAACTTTTGGCACACAGTTCGGACACCCATGCACCCCACAAGACATGCCACCAGAGGTCTCTTCACAGTCCGCAAGTCCAGAACAGACTATGGGAGGCGCACAGTACTACATAGAGCCATGACTACATGGAACTTTATTCCACATCAAGTAACTCATGTAGAAATACACCTTATGGAACTCCGGGGACTGTGAGGTCTGAGGGCACACACTTAATACGTTGTGAAATCTGTTGTGAATGTATTGTAATGTTTTAAAAAATGTATAACTGCCTTAATTTTGCTGGACCCCAGGAAGAGTAGATGAATGGGGATTCATAATAAATACAAATACAAACATGTCTCCGTTATTAGAATTGTAAAAAAAGAAAGAAATGTTTTGTACAGAGGAACCCTAATTTTCTAGTCATTGAGTATGGTTACAGTATGGTTTTATAGGCATTGAGTATGGTAGAGTATGGTTTTCTATTTATCGAGTATGGTAGAGTATGGTTAGAGTATGGTTGACTATTTATTAAGTATGGTAGAATATGGTCAGAGTATGGTTTCTATTTGGCGATCATGGTAGAGTATGGCCAGAGTATGGTTTTCTATTTATTGAGTATGGTAGAGTATGATTAGAGTATGGTTTTCTATTTAGCGAGTATTGTAGAGTATGGCTAGAGTATGGTTTTCTATTTATTGAGTATGGCGTTCCATTTATTGAGTATGGTAGAGTATGGCCAGAGTATGGTTTTCCATTTATTGAGTATGCTAGAGTATGGTAGAGTATGGTTTTCTATTTACCAAGTATGGCAGGGTATGGTCAGAGTATGGGTTTCTATTTATTGAGTTTGGCAGAGTATGGTTAGAGTATGTTTGTCCATTTATTGAGTATGGTAAAGTATGGTTAGAGTATGGTTTTCTGTTTATTGAGTATGGCTTTCTATTTATTGAGTATGGTAGAGTATGGTTTTCTAGTCATACAGATGTAGGCTCTTAATTTAAGACAGTTTTGCTGGACCCGGAAAATAATCCCGCAGCAACAGGAAATGTGAAATATTATGTGGATTATAATTAATGGACATTTTCGTAGGGGTTGATACATTTTTAAAGTTTCGAAGTGGAAATTACAAACTTCAGAGGCCTTTTTAAACCTCAAGTTCAAAAGTTGTACACTTCCAGCATTGCAGGACAGTTCTCCTGCAACAGGGCGATCAAATGAAGATCCTACATCTGTAGAGTATGGTTGGACTAGGTGACTCACAGTTGTCTTCTCCAGACAGTGCAATAGGTGGTGGTGTTGACTCTCTAATAACGATATGCTCTTGTTGTGCTGCTGTTCCTCTTCCTCGGACCCCTTAGTGGACAAACAGAAAACACACAGAAACACAGAGAAAAAAACATACAATGCAAACAAACATTGTTAATATTTGAGCTCCAGGTATTTTGTTTCATTATCAACATGGCTACCAAACAAACAGTGAAGATTGTATGTGCCACTGGTGTTTCAGTCTTTTCTGACAGACTCAAGCGCCTAGAGAATGCTGCATGTGTAGAATTTCATTGTAACATGTGATGGCTGATTTAAATACCTCGTGGATATTGTTTTGCTTGTACGGTTGTTGCTTCAGAGAGTTGAGAAAGAGAGAATAGACAGACAGAAAGAAACAAAAAGGCAGAAAGTGCTTTACTCATCTGGATAACTCTTTACATTTCTTTCGTGAATGACTCATCCTAGTCTCACAAAAAAATGTGTATCTATCAGTTAAACATTTTTAACTGCTTTCAATAACAATCATGGTAAAACACATTTTAAAAACAATATGCTGACACACCTGTTTGCAACAAATGCTGGCCGGCACAACATTGGACAACAGCTGGAAATACTCGAGTCTCCATCAACAGAGATCTGTTCCATTAACTGTCATTCAAACTACACACACAGTCAGTCCAATGGTGGACGGTAACACAACGTTTGATGCCTCTGAATGATACTCTTTGAAGGTTTTTCAGTTGGATGAATTCATCCGGAAGTATAGCCTATCTCCTGTGAGAGGGATACGCTACATGACCAAAAGTATGTGGACACCTGCTCGTTGAACATCTCATTCCAAAATCAAGGCCAATAATATGTAGTTGGTCCCCCCTTTGCTGCTATAACAGCCTCCGCTCTTCTGGGATAGGCTTTCCACTAGATGTTGGAACATTGCTGTGGGGATTCAGCCACAAGAGCATTAGTGAGGTCGGGCACTGATGTTGGGTGATTAGGCCTGGCTCGCAGTCTGCGTTCAAGTTTATTCCAAAGGTGTGCGATGGGGTTGAGGTTAGGGCTCTGTGCAGGCCAGTCAAGTTCTTCCACAGAGATCTCGACAAACCATTTCTGTATGGACCTCGCTTTGTGCACGGAGTCATTGTCATGCTGGAACAGGAAAGGGCCTTCCCCAAACTGCTGTTACAAAGTTGGAGGCACAGACTCATCTAGAATGTCATTGTATGCTGCTGTGATAAGATTTCCCTTCACTGGAACTAAGAGGCCTAGCACGGACCATGAAAAACAGCCCCAGACCATTATTCCTCCTCCAACAAACTTTACAGTTGGCACTATGCATTTGGGCAGGTAGCGTTTTCCTGGCATACGCCAAACCCAGATTAATCCGTTTGACTGCCAGATGGTGAAGTGTGATTCATCACTTCAGAGAACGAATTTCCACTGCTCCAGAGTCCAATGGCAGAGAGCTTTACACCACTCCAGCCGACGCTTGGCATTGCACATCTTAGGCTTCTATGCGGCTGCTCGACCATGGAAACCCATTTCATGAAGCTCCTGACGAACAGTTATTGTGCTGACGTTGCTTCCAGAAGCAGTTTGGAACTCGGTAGTGAGTGTTGCAACTGAAGTCAGACAATGTTTACCCGCGACACGCTTCAGCAGTCACGTTCTGTGAGCTTGTGTGGCCTACCACTTCGCAGCTGAGCCGTTGTTSCTCCTAGACGTTTCTACTTCACAATAACAGCACTTACAGTTGACCGGGACAGCTCTAGCAGGATAGACATTTGAGGAACTTACTTTTTGGAAAGGTGGCATCCTATGACGGTGCCACATTGAAAGTCACTGAGCTCTTCAGTAAGGCCATTCTACTGCCAATGTTTGTCTATAGAGATTGCATGGCCGTGTGCTCGGTTTTATACACCTGTCAGCAACGGGTGAGGCTGAAATAGCCGAATCCGCTAATTTGAAGGGGTGTCACATACCTTTGTATATATAATGTACTTTTGCCTGTTGATGTGTGGAGTAGTAGCAAACAAATAACCAAGAAGACTTAACGGAGCTTGTCATCTGACTGAGAATAACTATATCGGGAGAAATTCTTCCAAACTCCTTTGAGGACAGAGTTAGCTACACTGCAAAAAAAAGCCTTAACCAATTGCTTAATTGGCGTTACTCTGTGAGTTTAGTGGACTTCAAAAGGACAAGAATTATAGCTAACGTGTTAAAGTTTGTTTACTCAACAAACTTTTCTCAAAGTGAGCTGATATTAAAGAAGCATGTTGAGTAACATTACAAATTCATTATAATGCTTATGCTCTGGTGCGGGTTGGTTTTTCAGAATTGTTTGTTTCAATACCTGTGTTTTTGCATATACTTTGATTGGTTGATACATTTTATTCTACACAAACATAAATAACATACTTAAAAAACATGTTTTTTACTCATCCAATCTGTTAGTAGTTGGACTTATTGCACCTGTTACTGAGATGGCTGTTCAAGTTTATATGATTTAGGTAGTCTCAATAATCAATCTTCCCCGGCAATCATTCTGAATGCAGGTTGCGGGTGATTAAAAGTTCCAATTGTTGGATATCCTCACTCTGGCTGGATTCCAATTGGAATTACACATCACTTTGCAAGGCAGCAAATTGTGACTTGCAGGCTTGATGTGGCCTGTAAACCAGAAGTTTCAGACCACTGTGTTAGGGTGTAACTAGGCCCTCAAAGAAAGGTTTTATGATACAGTTGAAGTCGGAAGTTTACATACACTTAGGTTGGAGTCATTAAAACTMGTTTTTCAACCACTCCACAAATGTCTTGTTAACAAAGTCACTTTTCCAACAATTGTTTACAGACAGATTATTTCACTGTATCACAATTCCAGTGGGTCAGAAGTTTACATACACTAAGTTGACTGTGCCTTTAAACAGCTTGGACAATTCCAGAGAATTATGTCATGGCTTTAGAAGCTTCTGATAGGCTAATTGACATAATTTGAGTCAATTGGAGGTGTACCTGTGGATGTATTTCAAGGCCTACCTTCAAACTCAGTGCCTCTTTGCTTGACATCATGGGAAAATCAAAAGAAATCAGCCAAGACCTCAGAAACAAAATTGTAGACCTCCACAAGTCTGGTTCATCCTTGGGAGCAATTTCCAAATGCCTGAAGGTACTACATTCATCTGTACAAACAATAGCACGCAAGTATAAACACCATGGGACCACACATCTGTCATACCGCTCAGGAAGGAGACACGTTCTGTCTCCTAGAGATGAATGTACTTTGGTGCGAAAAGTGCAAATCAATCCCAGAACAACAGCAAAGGACCTTGTGAAGATGCTGGAGGAAACAGGTACAAAAGTATCTATATCCACAGTAAAACAAGTCCTATATCAACATAACATGAAAGGCCGCTCAGCAAGGAAGAAGCCACTGCTCCAAAACCTCCATAAAAAAGCCAGACTACGGTTTGCAACTGCACATGGGGACAAAGATCGTACTTTTTGGAGAAATGTCCTCTGGTCTGATGAATCAAAAATAGAACTGTTTGGCCATAATGACCATCGTTATGTTTGGAGGTAAAAGGGGGAGGCTTGCAAGTCAAAGAACACCATCCCAACCGTGAAGCACAGGGGTGGCAGCATCATGTTGTGGGGGTGCTTTGCTGCAGGAGGGACTGGTGCACTTCACAAAGTAGATGGCATCATGAGGGAGGAAAATTATGTGGATATATTGAAGCAACATCTCAAGACATCAGTCAGGAAGTTAAAGCTTGGTCGCAAATGGGTCTTCCAAATGGACAATGACCAAAAGCATACTTCCAAAGTTGTGGCAAAATGGCTTAAGGACAACAAAGTCAAGGTATTGGAGTGGCCATCACAAAGCCTTGACCTCAATCCTATAGAAAATGTGTGGGCAGGACTGAAAAAGCGTGTGCGAGCAAGGAGGCCTACAAACCTGACTCAGTTACACCAGCTCTGTTAGGAGGAATGGGCCAAAATTCACCCAACCTATTGTGGGAAGCTTGTGGAAGGCTACCTGATATGTTTGACCCAAGTTAAACAATTTAAAGGCAATGCTACCAAATATTAATTGAGTGTATGTAAACTTCTGACCCACTGGGAATGTGATGAAAGAAACAAAAGCTGAAATAAATCATTCTCTATTATCATTCTGACATTTCACATTCTTAAAATAAAGTGGTGATCCTAACTGACCTAAAACAGGGAATATTTACTAGGATTAAATGTCAGGAATTGTGAAAAACTGAGTTTAAATGTATTTGGCTAAGGTGTATGTAAACTTCTGACTTCAACTGTATATGTAATGTATTGTCATAAAGACTTTAATTTGAAAGATAACATACTCACTTAGACACTCACTTGGTGTAGGCTACAGTACTGAACACCAATGAATACAACAACCATGTTGCTAACAAAACAGTCATGGGTGGTAACTACCATTCACTCGATAGGCAAAGCACTCTGGGAAATATGCAAATAAGGTTAAATTAATTCTCAAGTTGAATTGTATGTTCACTCAACCAAAAATKTAAAGTTTATTGAAGTAACAATTCAACTTGAGAATGTATGTTGGTTCAGCTATATGTCCCAGTGTCCAAAACTCACAGATCTATTGCAACTGAATCGTTGAATCAAATTATTATTTTTCACAGTGCAGTTCTTCTGTCAGATATGTGGACCCACGCAAGCCCTGGCTCTCTGCAGTGACATGAACGTAATTATAAGTRCCAGAGCGCTGTGACTCATCACAGCCCTGGTAAAACCACGGACTAAATTAAGCCTCTGTAGGCGTTACCATTTTTATGATAGCTTTGACACTTCCAAAACTCCCGTGGACGCTCAGCTCCCAAGTCTTTTACAGCGTGGATTTCAGCCCGTGCCGCTGTTTAACAGACTGTTGCTGTGAGCATGTCAGTTATGTTCGTTTGTATGGATGTGTGCAATTTGTTATTGTAATCCATCCACCATTCCCTTAATGGAGAAGACGTGAAGAGATATGGGAGGTCTGTCCATGAACACCTGCTCTGACGCGCCCCGTCTCTTAATTCATCACACAACATGAATTCTAATGCCTGATAATTGACAGGGTCGTTTTGAGCCATTTGCTAATGGAATATTTCAATGTAGCGACCAGCACAATCATGGACAGAAACAAAGCGTAACACATACAAAAGCAACACAAACGTGACTGTGGCACTCAGAACACAATAACAGTTTTCCATCTCCATTTTCACCATGTTTAATTAGGCTATAGAGAAGACAAATGCCTGGCTCGGCTTAATGACCTGTAGAACGAGACACAACAGACTTGTGAACTGGAACAAGACAACACAACAGAGAGAACTAAAACACCCAGCAGGTTGAAATGGGAGCAAGCCAAGACATTTAGTAAAGAGAGAGGAGAAACTGTCTGGYCAGTAATGAAGATGCCCAGACAATCACAATAATCACTCTAGTCAAAGACATTACAGCCACATGGTGCCTCAATGAATCGAATCACTGCTGTTCGGCCTGAGATCTGAAAACTTGCGTTAGCCCCCTGAGCTAATGCTTGAGTTTCAGCTCAGCGGGCTAACTCAACCTTGTGGTATGCACCACTTGTGTGCATATCTCAAACTAGGATTGGGTCTTCAGAGGTCAAAGGGCAACCTTACTGTGAGCTCCAGCAGTTCGTTGAGGAGGTCGTTGCGTTTGCTCTGGAAGAAGCCCGTGCAGGAGCTGCCCGTCTGGGCTATTCTTATCCGGGCCAGTCTGGCTTTCTGTGGAGGGAGAGGTTAACATGTCAAACCCAGACATGGATGAGATATGTCTTATCATCATCTAGTGGTGAGAATTCGCAGCCTCATCATCACCCCTTCCCTGGATGATGTAAGTGTGTCACCATGGATTTGAAAGGGCTAGAGTGGTCTCACCATGTAAACATTGTGGTGGTGATCACTTTCAGTCCTGTTCGTATCACAAGGTATCAAGCTATCCATCAGTCTTAGTCTTACCCACAGCTAAAGCAGCATGTTCATTATATAGCCTCTTTAAATCCTATCCATTTGTCTCAGCCGTCATGATTCTTTCTCCACCTCTAGGACTGAATTATAAGTGAAGTGAAGACTACATTGAGATCGCAGGGGACATCTAAGAGTGATATTAAAGAGGAGATTCAAGTGCCTACTCTGAGACAACAGACTAAAGTGCTTTTCAATCGTTCAAGGTGAGAGTATTTTAACCTTGGTCCGGGCGATTGCTTTGCACAAACACATTTTAGATATCCCCACAAAGAGTAGCATTGCCTTCCCTGAAGACTCTTGACATGTTAGGGTTTAGAGGTTTTGGTGATTCAACCTGTGAGACAAGCTATGCTGTCCTCGGAGATTCTAGGGCGCCAGGCTATGTGCGACGGAGCTAGCACCTATAGCCTGGTCCCAGATTAGTTTGTGCTGTCTTGCCAACTCCTATGTAATTGACAAGACAGCACAAAATGATCTGGGATCAAGCTAGCACCTCTATGCTGCTGCTACTCTCTCTGCCTGTCACCAGTGGGAAATAAAAGACAACTTTTAATTTAAATGAGCAGGCTCATGACATCTGCTTTACTTGACATGTTGATCAAAGGCTTCGTTCGACGCATGGAAAGCTCAAATGAAAAACTGGAGCAGTAGCTAACTGAGAGGAGTCTTTGAAAATGTCGGTGATGTGCGCTGATGGTTTCTTCAAAAATAAGAGAATAAACTTTCAAACTTAATCCTGTTCAACTTCCTTCCCATATCGCTTCACTCTGTGCTGTCTGACGAGAGTGGATGTTTCACCGATTCAGCTGTGGCCACAGCCCAGCCACAGCCCAGCCACAGCCCAGGAGTAAAATAATAGTAATCTCTGAGCAGTGTGTCTGATCTGATCTAATGGAGCCAGCATCCTCTCTGTCCAATCAGACGGGCAGCTGGACTGCAGCCGTCCACACATGACACAGGATAAAGTTCCAGGACTTTCTCTGAAGGGAAGCCATTCTCCGTTCTGTGCCTGAAGTTTTTCTTCTCCCCTGGACTCCCTCTTCTCTCTGCCTCTGCCAGCACACTGTTTCTCTCTGTATGGCTCCACCTGACTTTGCCATTTCATTAACACTGTGACCCCAGACCATTCAGAGCCCGCTGTGCTCCTGGTGAGAGCCCTCCCAATTAGTCGAGCAAATAAGATTTGTGATTTGTGTTACACTAAAATAAAACCTCAGCCGCCGTGACTCTGGACTTCGGTAGCACGTCACCAGAGGCTGTCCAGGCTAGAGGTGACCCTCAGTTAAAGCAAAGGGGAGRGTGCATTAGGGGAGACTGCCGCACATTCTTCTTGATACCCTTCTTACATATTATTGTACTTTTCTATGACAATAGAAGAACTACCAGCCTATTTCTGTGCGGGAAGCACATATCTGATAGACGTATATTTAAACGTCTGTACGAGGGAGATAGGATAGGATACATGAGAAGTTATTTTTTCCCAGCTTTGGCCCCAGATGGCCAGCTAATTGTACTGGGAGCCTGGAGCGGCCCACTATTAGAGTGAAATGAAGATGGATGRGGGGGGGGAGGGGAGGATAGGGGAGGGGTGAACATGGCTAATTTGAGAGACACCCGCTCTGGCTCGTCAGCGCACGTGGAGCAAGGTGCATGCGGTGAACCTCCCCTCCCGTCTCCGTTTCAGCAGCCTGGTATAAGTGAGTAATAACTGTTAGCAGATAGGGGGTAAGGGCCGTGAGGGGCACCGGGAAATTAGAGATGAACCACTGCAGTGTTAGAACTCTTGACAGGTTTCCACTGCAATTAACATAATATAAATCGTGATGTTACTCACTGTAGAAGAACAGAGGAAAGCGTACACTAGCAATTTGCCTTAACAGTTGACCTCAGGAGTGACCACAATAGCTCATCTGCATCTACTTCTTATCTGCCCTTACTCCCACAAGGTCATTCTAAGGACAGGTATCTAAAGAGGGAGAGGGCATCAAATGAAAGGAGGCTGTTTCTCAGTCTCCATGCCTCTTACTGGACTCACCTGCACCTGGACTCTTATCTTTTTCATGAAAGGTCAACCCCACTGAGGCTGTAGTGAGAGTAGTTAGCCACCACTACTTAATGCTTGGTGTGTGTGTTTGTGTGAGTGTTAGGGCTGACCACATTTARTCGACTGGTGGATTGTTTGGTCGATAGGCTGTTTTTTAGTTGAGCAGTCACAACAACAAAAATGCTGTGGCACACGAGACACCTGTCTGATTCTTTGCAGAGGCCGCGGGGATGGCACAGTCCAAGACAGGTATCGGCAACCTAAGACACGAGAGCTGCAAGGGTATTTGCCTTGGCACGCCAAGCAATTTGATAACGTTCAGAAAATAAGTGAAATTGCATTTGTTTCCCCTATATTGCTATTGCTTTTGACCTAAATACAGTTGTGAGAGTATTCCTTAGGCCTACAGTACGTGTGAAGATAATGTGTCTGGTGTATAATTTAAAATGTTGAGTTAAGAAGGGTAGCGTGGCTTTGATGCACAAGGTGCGTCTCTCTCCAGAATGCGCTCTCTCTACCACCAATTTGTGTGCATTCATTGTTTCATAACTTCATTGTGTGAATGGTTTGCCCTTTGATTGTTAGTGTCTATCAATTCACCATTACATACAGTACATCACCAGTTGTACATTTACCGTTGATTCCCATAATTTTTTATCAACAATGTTTGTTTGGTTACAGTAATTTCTGTTAACGCATTCAATATATTATTAATACAGTCATTTACCGTTGTTATTGTCAGAGTGGACACTTGTTTGCAGAGCTCACAACCTATGCTACACTTGTGAGGATCAATTATTTCATTCCGTTGTATTTTGTTTGGAGCGCTCCTGTCAATGTTGAGTCGGGACGCACACCTGAGTACGTATAGAAGCAGGCTACCTGGCCTGCGCGCAAATGTGTAAAGGTGCCCATTTAGGGATGTCTGATAATATTTTGGATTATCTTAACTCACCACCACTAATGTGCTGTGGAGCTGCTCAATGTATTTTTTCTTCACCTCAAACAGCAAGTAAACAAAGTCTGTTTTGACATACATTAAATCCAATCAGGATTTTTCTTTGCTGGCCTTTGGGGAGATAAATCTATCTAGCTAAGTCAGCCATTGGCTAGGCCATCAGAAGCTAATAAAGGCATCTGCCATTCAACTGTATTAGGGGAAAATTTGGGAGTGACAGTGGAATCAACCAATCACATTTTGACTTAATGGCTGGGACCGTTTTTACAAAAGCTTATGGAAACTTCTGCCTTCTTGAAGGCCAACAGGTCGCTGGGCAATCGCGAGCTAGCTTTGTTGTCGGCTAGTTTGCAGCGGCTGCAGTAGGTCTGTTGGCTAATTTGTTAGCTTCTCCCTTTTCAATGATAACTTTCAACAAGAAGTTAAGTTTAAAATTATCTGGTGAGTGGAACTGCCTTTGATACCATCGATCACCACATTCTTTTGGAGAGATTGGAAACCCAAATTGGTCTACACGGACAAGTTCTGGCCTGGTTTAGATCTTATCTGTCGGAAAGATATCAGTTTGTCTCTGTGAATGGTTTGTCCGCTGACAAATCAACTGTACATTTCGGTGTTCCTCAAGGTTCCGTTTTAGGACCACTATTGTTTTCACTATATATTTTACATCTTGGGGATGTCATTCGAAAACATAATGTTAACTTTCACTGCTATGCGGATGACACACAGCTGTACATATCAATGAAACATGGTGAAGCCCCAAAATTGCCCTCGCTAGAAGCCTGTGTTTCAGACATAAGGAAGTGGATGGCTGCAAACTTTCTACTTTTAAACTCGGACAAAATAGAGATGCTTGTTCTAGGTCCCAAGAAACAAAGAGATCTTCTATTGAATCTGACAATTAATCTTGATGGTTGTAAAGTCGTCTCAAATAAAACTGTGAAGGAACTCGGCGTTACTCTGGACCCTGATCTCTCTTTTGACTAACATATCAAGACTGTTTCAAGGTCAGCTTTTTTCCATCTACGTAACATTGCAAAAATCAGAAACTTTCTGTCCAAAAATGATGCAGAAAAATTAATCCATGCTTTTGTTACTTCTAGGTTAGACTACTGCAATGCTCTACTTTCTGGCTACCCGGATAAAGCACTAAATAAACTTCAGTTAGTGCTAAATACGGCTGCTAGAATCCTGACTAGAACCCCAAAATTTGATCATATTACTCCAGTGCTAACCTCCCTACACTAGCTTCCTGTTAAGGCAAGGGCTGATTTCAAGGTTTTACTGCTAACCTACAAAGCATTACATGGGCTTGCTCCTACCTATCTTTCCAATTTGGTCCTGCCGTACATACCTACACGTACGCTACGGTCACAAGACGCAGGCCTCCTAATTGTCCCTAGAATTTCTAAGCAAACAGCTGGAGGCAGGGCTTTCTCCTATAGAGCTCAATTTTTATGGAATGGTCTGCCTACCCATGTGAGAGACGCAGACTCATCTCTTCAGTGGGTCATATGATTGAGTCTAGTCTGGCCCAGGAGTGTGAAGGTGAACGGAAAGGCTCTGGAGCAACGAACCGCCTTTGCTGTCTCTGCCTGCCCGGTTCCCCTCTCTCCACTGGGATTCTCTGCCTCTAACCCTATTACAGGGGCTGAGTCACTGGCTTACTGGTGATCTTTCATGCCGTCCCTAGGAGGGGTGGGTCACTTGAGTAGGTTGAGTCCCCTCCTGTCTCAGCCTCCAGTATTTATGCTGCAGTAGTTTATGTGTCGGGGGCTAGGGTCAGTTTGTTATATCTGGAGTACTTCTCCTGTCTTATCCGGTGTCCTGTGTGAATTTAAGTATGCTCTCTCTAATTCTCTCTTTCTCTCTTTCTTTCTCTCTCTCGGAGGACCTGAGCCCTAGGACCATGCCTCAGGACGACCTGGCATGATGACTCCTTGCTGTCCCCAGTCCACCTGGCCGTGTTGCTGCTCCAGTTTCAACTGTTCTGCCTGCGGCTATGGAACCCTGACCTGTTCACCGGACGTGCTACCTGTCCCAGACCTGCTGTTTTCAACTCGCTAGAGACAGCAGGAGCGGTAGAGATACTCTTAATGATCGGCTATGAAAAGCCAACTGACATTTACTCCTGAGGTGCTGACTTGCTGCACCCTCGACAACTACTGTGATTATTATTATTTGACCATGCTGGTCATTTATGAACATTTGAACATCTTAGCCATGTTCTGTTATAATCTCCACCCGGAACAGCCAGAAGAGGATTGGCCACCCCTCATAGCCTGGTTCCTCTCTAGGTTTCTTCCTAGGTTTTGGCCTTTCTAGGGAGTTTTTCCTAGCCACCGTGCTTCTACACCTGCATTGCTTGCTGTTTGGGGTTTTAGGCTGGGTTTCTGTACAGCACTTTGAGATATCAGCTGATGTAAGAAGGGCTATATAAATACATTTGATTTGATTTGAACTGTGTTTTTTACTGCAGCGCGCTTGCTGTTGTTAGCCATCTCTTTGAAAATAACCAACGTGTGTGAAACATTGTTGCATTTCAAGTGGAACTGACAGCATTTTAGCTAAATGAAATATTATTAAAATCTGTTCATTTACACCCCCAGGAAGAATATGACACTTTTWWWAAMAWWWTCTGAAAAGCTATCACTTAGATATGGTAATTTTCACATTTTCATAAATTCTTCCAATTTTGGGGAATTACGTATACTAAATTCTAAATTCTATAGCATTATAGAGTGGGAAAGCGGCTGTGCGTTGGACAATTATTAGACACTGTAGTAAATAAAACCAAATATAAACATCTGTCTTGTCCAGGACTGGAGTCTACACAGATCGGTGCRCTATAGCCAAACAGAACTACTGTAGGCCTTTATACAAACAAGCCATTTGCCACACGGCCTGCCATCATTCACTTTGAACTGGAATGTGTGTTTACAGGCAGTTGCAACAGCATGACTTTATAGCATTAAAACGCATTTGCCAAAAGCCACAAAATAAACCTSAATTGATTTCTGCAAATATGCRAACACCACAGGAGTGCTCTTACATTTGGGAACTTTACAGTCCTATTGATCAAACAACCATGAAAAGGTAGGCTCTCTCTCCCTCAGTTATGCACATCAACAACAACAAGATCAACAACTAATGCTAGCCAGAGCAGGATTAGCTAAAATCTAACGAAGGAACATTAGACAAACCCTCTCAAACTTTTTCAGCTAGTTGGCTGTCAAAATTGCACTGATAAACGATGGGGAATTGTAGCCTCCTCGTCCTTCTGCAGCTTGCCTGCCAATGCATGCGTGTCCCAACCAAGCACACAAGCTAGCTAGCTAGCTGCTTCCAGACATAAATGATAGAACACCTCACTCTGACCATTTTACTCACCCTAGCAGAGCTGGTTAGGCTGTTAACATGTTATCTAGAGCGTTCTTGACTAACTATTACTTTTTGTGCCTACGTTTACTGACACCGGTCATATTCAGCTGGTGTTGCACGTTTGTAAATTCATCAGTTGTTCTGCACTCTGGTAACGTTACACTCAGACGAGAGTGCTCTGAAATCGGAGTAGATAGCCAGAGTGAATTTGCGAACGCAAGAGATATGCTAACTGGATAACAGTCATTCAAGTTCTTGCTATCTAACCAAATGGCATCTGCATCTCTAGCTGTGTATAGTCACCGAAAAACGATTTSAGTGGAAAAAGTCAGTCACTCACCCACTCCTCCAACGGCATGACATCCTCCTAGCAGGACATCCCTGTCGGCCAAACCCTCCCCTATCCCGGACAACGCTGGGCCAATTGTGCGCCGCCCCATCGGTCTCCCCGTTGCGGCCGGCTGCAACAGAGCCTGGATTTGAACCCAGAATCTCTAGTGACACAGCTAGCACTGCGATGCAGTGTCTTAGACCACTGCGTCACTCGGGAGGCCCCAAATACGAAATGTTTCTWTACATTTTTCAGATTTTCACTATCAAAATCACACGTAAAAAATAAATTAAAATTAAAAGAATGCTTAAACCACATCAATCTGATTGGGTGGGCCTTCCAGGGCCTGGCACCCCAATTGGTGGGCCTGTGTTCACCCAGGTCCATCCATGTCTACGCCCCTGATGCAAACAGCTCATGATGACAATTGCGCATCACAAATAGCCTACTAACCAACACTTAAGACAAAACTTTTTGTATACCTAGTTTGCATACCCATTGTTGCCATTTACTGGTAGATATSATAAATTGAAACGTCTTTCCTACCCTACCGRCTACTGACGTCATTCTTCTGTGAGCTGCTCCATGCCAAAACCAGTTGAGAGCTGCATACTCTTGCTGCCTGCAGATGATATTCCGCTGAAACTAGGCTACAGTATGTGTGTGGCGAGCAAGTGAAGTATTCACGTGCTTTGTGATTGTGTAGGCTACTTTGTGCATGATTTCTCTATTGTACTACATACTTGATAAGTCCTATACCTCCACTACACTACTTTGATACGCATCAGTAGGGATTAAGAAGTGAGTATACGCAATGCCAACTGAAAATAAATTGGGTATACGGTTTATACCTGCGTGTGTATACCCTCCACTACACCACTGGCCCTTTGTGTTTTACAAAAAGTGCACTCACCTACATGAGTGTGGCGGTATTACGGTTGCTGTCCTTTCAGAACCTGTCACACACTGAAGGCCTATAGGTTCGCTTAAGGCTGTTATTAAGACATTAACGTTTCAGTCGACCGCGAAGCGGTTTCATGCGCTGACTGAATGGAAGCTGAGTTCTTTACTCAGCTGGTCTAGGAAGATATTAAGAGTCCTCACTGTCCAACAGAGTACAAATGTATCTGACACCGAGACACTTATTATGTGGTCTCCAGTACTACAACACTGGGGACAGCCCTGTGGAGGGTTTTCTCTCCAAGGGACTGAGAGAAAAAACAGCAGGGTGTGTACAGTCTGATGGTAAGTATTAAAGTACTTCTTTGCCGTCGCCATTAAACTAATGATGTTTTGCGTTAATGGTGGTTTGATTTTGTGATGCTGGACCATGGGCATGCAGATCCATGCTGCGACCCCAACAGTTTCCAGTATGGAACCTCTCACGTCTGTCTGTCTGCAGCGCGTGCCAGAGGTTAATGGAGTCTCCGAAGTCAGGGAGGCGAGGGGTGTTGTATCCACACACACACACACACACACACACACACACACACACACACACACACAACACACACCACACACACCTCGCCTCCCTACAGCCGGAAGCGGGTCATCTAATAAGTGAATGGTGTTCACCTGTACCTTCTGCGCACGCCGTTTGTCAGCTCTCTGGTTCTGGTGATAGATTCGGCTAAAGTTGGACACGATGACAGGAACAGGCAGGGCGATTACCAGCACCCCGCTCAGAGAACAGATAGAACCAAAGATCTTCCCCGCGATCGTCTTGGGCACCATGTCCCCGTAACTACAGCAAGAGAGAAAGAGAGAGGGGAGGGAGGGAGGGAAGTAGGGAAAGATGAAATACTGTATTGGATACATTTAAAAATGCAGTCTACAGTTCTGAATCCGTACGTGTGGCCGTCCAAAGGGTTAGCATCTGTGTGTTGTGTGTGTGTGTGGTGTGTGTGTGTGTGGTGTTGTTGTGTGTGTGTGTGTGGTGGTGTGTGTGTGTGTGGTGTGGTGGTGTTGTGTGGTGTGTGTGTGCGAGATGCTCCCTACTGTTTGGCCTGGGGGCTAAACCCATATCAGCAACTCCTTCTTTCATTCCCAGCCTTCCCTTTTGTTTCTTTCTATGCAATACATGTTGCTCTCAGTTTCCTAGGCTGGGGCTAATTTGATTACACAGGTGAGGAAGGCGGTGACAGGCAGGCTCAGTAAGAGGTGGGGAGAGGCAGCGAGATAGAGGTGCTATCTGGGCTGCTCAGGCAGGGCACAACATAGTCATGCCAGGGGGCAACGTGCCAGGGAGGTGCCAGTGCAGGTCCCCTGTTGTGAGCTCAGGGTGAGCACTGGGGAACAAATCACTTTATCAATGGGCACTTCAGGTACAAGCTCTCATGAAGGCAAGCCAAATCAGAGGTGTGTTGATGGTGTGTGTGTGTGTGTGTGTGTGTGTGTGTGTGTGTGTGTATTTAGGGGGGTTAGGGTGTTGCGTGTTGGCAGACCTATTCAGAATCAATAAACCAGGAAAAGCCCTGAAATGCAAAAACCAGTTGTAGAGTTGGGAGAATGGCTGCAGAGACACACAGACACAGACCAGGTGCATTACACTTGGTTTGACTTGGATCCTCTCACTATTTTACTCGAGTACTCATGCCAGACACATCCTTTGACTTAAAGGTCCAATACAGCCATTTTTTATATCAATATCAAATCATTTCTGGGTAACAATTAAGTACATTGCTATGATTGTTTTCAACTCAAATGGTCAAAAATAAACAAAAATAGCTTCTTAGCAAAGATCAATTTCTCAAGCAAGAATTTAGCAAAGACTGTCTGGGAGTGGTCTGAGTGCAGAGGGGGAAAATGAAAACTAGCTAACTAGCTAATGCCACCAGGCAGGCCAAAACTCCATCTCACCAAATTTCAGGTAGTCTTTTCAAAAAGCTCTTACACTAAAAGGGCATTACCTTATATATACATATTTCCAAACTATGAGGTTGGAATAATACTGTGCAATTGTGAAAATTATGATAATGCCCTTTTAGTGTAAGAGCTTTTTGAAAAGACTACCTGAAATTTCTGCTTGTTTTGGTAAGATGAAGTGCACTGGGCCTTTAAACTTTCCTCCCCACTGCTTCCTGCAGAGACTCCTAACAGGTAGCCCATAGGCTGTTGCCTTCACTGCCCCTCAGGGGGACTCTCCGGGCCTGAAGGTACACCACTGATGTGGGCGCAGGCATCAAACTTCTCCTGATGGGCATTGTCTCACACTCCCTCTCCATTTCCAAACATCCTGTACGGCCTGTCATCTGCAGACTCCCCCTGCCTACCACTCTCACTGTTAACTGCCCACCAACTTCCAACCTCTGGATTATAGAAACACAATTCTGCCAGCTGTAGAAATGTGTGTGAGCAAAAGTGATGTTCCCTCATGTCACGTTCCTGACCTTATTTCCTTTGTTTTGTCTTTGTTTAGTATGGTCAGGGCGTGAGTTGGGGTGGGCATTCTATGTTATGTGTTTCTATGTTGGGTTCATTTTCAATTAGCCTGATATGGTTCTCAATCAGGGGCAGGTGTTTTACGTTTCCTCTGATTGAGAACCATATTTAGGTAGGCTGTTCTCACTGTTTGTTTGTGGGTGATTGTTCCTGTGTCAGTGTTTGTGCCACACGGGACTGTTTCGTTCGTGTTTTCCTTCCTGTTCGTGCGTTCTTGTTTTATGTTCTCAAGTACAGGTCTGTTCACGTCGTTTTGTTATTTTGTATTTTGTCAAGTGTTCTTCGTGTTCGTCTTTCGCTAATAAATCATTATGTATTCACACTACGCTGCACTTTGGTCCGATCCTTGCTCCTCCTCAGACGAGCGTTACACCTCAAATCTTTCCTATCCCTTCCTGCAGTATTTGAAGTTGACATTCTCCTTTTCTCTGAGCTAAATGGATGGCAATGGTATGCTTTAATAATAACCAACAGGTACTCCTAAAAAAGATAGCTTTCTTCTACTTTCTGGCTTGTGCTCTTTTTCAGAGTCAAGCGTTTTTAAGTAAAACCTTTAAGCGCTCTCAGCCGCTAGGCTATCTGCCGCCTACCACCTTTCCATATAGTGCACTACTTTTGACCAGAGGTCTATGTGCCAATTTATGGGCTCAGGGCTAAAGTAAAATATCCAGAATATGGTGTCATTTGAAATGCAGCCAGAGTCATAGAATCCTTTCCCATCAATCTCTCAGCTGTCAGAAGGGAGTCTCAGAGCTGCAGCATCTCTGAAGTATCGAGACGGGTATGTTGTGTTGTGTCCTGGCTGTCAAGTGGTGGATCTCTCAGTCCGTGCTCTCTGTCTTTCTGTCTGTCACTCTATTATTGATGACACCCCCTCGGCTCTGTCTCTGCATGACAGCTCTACAGTCAGACAGAAATGTGAAAAAAGAACCCCCCCTCACGAATAGTTGTTTTCTCTCTCCCTCGCTGGGTTTAGTGAAAGAAAAGTAGGCATTTTGAACATTCCTGGCGGTTATGATCGGGTCAATTTAATTTCCTTACTTTCAGACTTACGAACCAGCCGTTTACAAAACGGCAACAATTACGTTGGAGGTGGAGGCTTGGAACGCAGGGCTAAAGTAGTTCAAGGGAACTGTGAAACAGTAGAGCCAGTACTGTGAAGCAATTTGACTACACTACAGTGTGATTTTCCGACACAAATACATGAACTAGCATCCACTCGACACAACCATGGAAGATGACAGACGGAATTAGGATTATTAATTAATTAATTAATTAGATAAACAAACAGCTACACTGAGAGAAAGAGAGAGGGAGAAAGAGAGCTCCTGAACCACATTGTGAATGTCACTGGAATGGAACCTCATTATAATCAAGTGATTATAATTCACCAGGAAGTTAGCAGCTTGTTTTATGATGGAAAGAAAGAAAATTAGACATTTGAACATGCTAATTTGTCCAACTCATACAGGTTAATAAAGTGAACATGTGACAGAGCAAATGGTCTATCGATAAGATTTTTGAGCGAATTAGCTTCTTCGGACATTATATTGGCATTGTTGGATGATCCATATTGGTATTTTGTATTGTATTATCTTTACAGAGGAATGAGATGAGGATGATGGGGACGAGGAAGTAAATTGTGAAGAAATGTATTCAGTCTGTGTCCGAATTTTATCCGGCGAATTTCTTGGTCTTCATTAAAGAAAGGTGTGCAATTGTTTCCACATTAAAATGGACATCGTTTAAAGTGGGTTCCTCTTGATTGTATTCTGACGAACATGAAATTATCTAAATTGAATAGGTAGCGGCATTTCAAAAAGACACAGCACAACCAAAACAATCCATTTAACTCACTGATTACAGCTTGTTTGGGGACCGAATGAAAGCATTCGGTCCCCAAACAGATCTGTCAAACATAGTTACAGCTGTGAGGTGCTTAAAGATGCAGTCTGGGATCTTAAGCACCAACAAATTCGTAACATATTGGATAAATTGGATGAAGTAGGACATAAAATGTGCACAATTTTCAGGGACCCGTTTTTGCTCGTGAACACTACTTTCAAAACTACTAGCTGGAATTATAAACTGCTCTGGAGCATCACTAATGATCAAAACTCTGTTGCCATCAGTAGCCAATCCGGACACCTATCCAAGACATGGGTGTGTCATTGTTATTGCGATTTCAACTACTGTGACAAGTAATCATACATCCTCACATACCATGAGAGTTATACCATAGACTAGCATGAGAGTTATACCATAGACTAGCATGAGAGTTATAACATAGACTAGCATGAGAGTTATAAACATAGACTACCATGAGAGTTATAACATAGACTAACCTCATGCTTTTATTATAAACTCATGCTAGTCTGGTGGTTATACCTTTAATTATAGTCTGTTTTTAACTCCTATCAGTCATGTTTAATAATTTCAATTTAGCTGTTAAATTCCTAGTGCTAGTCGTGTTATAAACTTTCATTAATACAGTCTATGTTAAACTGCCTATGCCTAGATCCCTGTTATAACTTCATTATAAGGTCCCCTGTTTATAACTCCCTTATGCTAGTCCGTGGTTAATAACTTCCACTATAGTCTGTTATAACTCCTATGCAGTCCTGTGTTATAACTTTCAATGCTAAGTCATGTTATAAATTCCATTATAGTCCTGTTTAACTCCTTATGCTAGTCTTGTTAATAACTTTCATTATAGTGTGATACTCCTATGCTAGTCTGTGGTTAAAATAACCTGTTCAAATGCTAGTCTATGTTAAACTTTCATTATAGTCCTGTATAACTCTATCGCGCTAAGTCTTGTTAAATTTCATGCTTAGTTAATGTTTATAAACTTATTATGTTCCCTTGTTATGAAACTCCTATGCTGTTGTGTTATAACTTTTATGCTAGCTATGCTTATATCTTTCAATTAATAGTCCTTGTTTACTCCTATGCTTAGTCTATGTTATAACCTCATTGGTAAGTTGTTTATAATCTCAATGGTAGTCTATGTTATAACTCTCATTGTAGTCTGTTTATAACTCTCAATGGTAGGCTATGTTATACACTCTCAGTGGTTAAGTTCTGTATAACCTGATGGTAAGGCCTTAAATTGTTATAATATCTCTCAATGGGTAGTCTATGTTATAACCTCCTTAGTCGTTAATTCAGTAGGTAATGTATAATATCCCTCATGGTAGGTATGTGATAGACTCTCATGGGTAAGTTCTGTTATAACTCTCGATGGTAAGGTATGTTTATTAATATCCTCATGTAGTCTAATGTTAAAACTCTCATGGTAAGTGCTGTTATAACTCCATGGTTAGTCCTGTTATAAATCTTCATTGGCTAGGCTATGTTATAATAACTACTCAATGGTAGTCTTGTTATAATAAATACAGTCTGAAGTCTATGTTATAATACATACATGCTAGTCTAATGTTAATAAATCTATGCCTCAGTCTATGTTATAAATCCTCATGGTAGTTTATTAGTTATAACTCCTCATGGTAGTCGATGTTTATAACTCTCATGCTAGTCTATGTATTATACCAATCTCATGCAGGTCTATGTTATAACTCCCGGGTCATAGATCAATCTCATGCTAGTCTATGTATAACTCTCTGGCTTAGTCTATAGTTTAACTCTCGTTATGCTATCCCTATGGTATAAATCAATCTCCGTCTGTACTGTAGGGTATGTGAGGATGTATGATAACTTGTCAAAAGTAGTTGAAATCGCAATAACAATGACACCCCTGTTCTTGTGATAGGTTGTCGGATTTACATAGACTACATGACCAGTTTTAACATAGACCACCAAGAGAGGTTATAACATAGACCACCAAGAGTTATAAACATAGACTAGCATGCAAGTTATTATAACATAGACTGTGTGAATTATACAATAGACCAGCATGAATGCTTAACATAGACTTAGCAATGAAGAGTTTAACATAGGCTAGCATATGTTCTATAATAAAAGGTTAAAATTTTACTTGGGAGTTTATATATAGTGTGCGAGTCTCTTTGTTTTACAGCTTTACAGTTTATGCCGTTAGTCACACGTCAAAACTAAATATGTTCTCTGGGTGTGCACCACCTCATGCTTTTTATTATACTCCTATGCTAAGTCTGTGTTAAATTTCAATTATAGTCTGTTTTTAACTCCTATGCTAGTCTGGTTTAAACTTCCATTATAGTCTGTTATAACTCTATGCTAGTCTGTGTTATAACTTTCATGCTAGTCGTGGTTATAACTTTCATTATAGTCTGTAATAACTCCTATGCTAGTCTGTGTTATAACTTTCATTATAGTCTGTTTATAACTCCTATGCTAGTCTGTTATATTTCATTATAGTCTTATAACTCCTATGCTAGTCCTGTGTTATAACTTTAATATAGCCTGTTATAATTCCTTTGCTAGTCTGTGTTAAACTTTCATTATAGTCTGTTATAACTCCTATGCTAGTCTGTTATAACTCCTATGCTAGTCTGTGTTATATTTCATTATAGTCTGTTATAACTCCTATGCTAGTCTGTGTTAATACTTTCATGCTAGTCTATGTTATAACTTTTCTATAGTTTGTTATATACTCCTATGCTAGTCTGTGGTTATAACTTTCATGCTAGTCTATGCTTAAAACTTTTCATTATAAGTCTATGTTATCCTATGGCTAGTCTTATGTTGATAACTCTCATTGTAGTGTTTATAACTCTCAGGTAGTCTAATGTTATAACTCTCATTGTAGTCTGTTATAACTCTCATGGTAGTCTATGTTATAACTCTCATGTTAGTCTGTTATAACTCCATGGTAGGCTATGGCCGTTAGTAATATCTCTGATGGTAGTCTTGTTAATAACTCTCATGGTAGTCTATGTTTAAATAATCTCATGGTAGGCTATGTTATATATCTCTGATGGTAGTCTGTTTATGAACTCTCATGGTAAGTTCTATGTTAGAACTCTCATGGTAGTCATGTTATAATATCCTCATGGTAGGCTATGTTATAATCTCAATGGAGTCTGTATATACTCTCATGGTAGGCCTTATGTTATAATATCTCTCATGGTAGTCTATGTTTATAACTTCATAGCTATGTTATAACTCTCATAGTAGTCTATGTTATAACTCTCATGGTAGGTCCTATGTTATAGAATATCTCATGGTAGTTGTATAATACTCTCATGGTAGTCCCTGTTATTATAACCTCATGGTAGGCTATGTTTATATCCTCTCATGGTAGTCTGCTATGCTTAAATCTTCATGTAGTCTATTGGTTATAACTCTCATGGTAGTCTGTGTATAACTCTCATGGTAGCTATGTTTATAACTCTCATGTAGTCTGTTAAATCTCATGGCTAGCTTGTATTCTCAATGGTAGTTATGTTTATAAACCTCATGGGTAGTCCTATGTTAATAAACTATCTATGTAGCTAGTGTTCATATTCAGTTAGTTATGTTATAAATCCATGCTAGTTATGTTATAAACTCTCATGTCAGTCTATGTTATAACTCTCATGGTAGCTATGTTATAACTCTCCCATGCTAGTCTATTGTAAAAATCTCAGCTAGTCATGTAAACTTCATGTAGTAGACTTATGCTTAGTCCTATGTTTATCTCATGCTAGTCTAGTAAATCTATGCTAGTCTATGGATAACTCTCATGGATGTGAGGAGTATATTATTTGTCAACAGTAGTTGAAATCGCAATAACAATGACACACCCTGTCTGGATAGGTGTCCGGATTGGCTACTGATGGCAAACAGGTTTTGATCATTAGTGATGCTCCAGAGCAGTTTATAATTCCAGCTAGTAGTTTTGAAAGTAGTGTTCACGGAACAAACGGGTCCCTGAAAATTGTGCACTTTTATGTCCTACTCTCATCCAATTTAATCCAATATGTTACGAATTTGTTGGTGCTTAAAGATCCCAGACTGCATCTTTGCACCTCACCAAGCTGTAACTATGTTTGACATTGTTTGGGGACCGATGCTTTCATCGGTCCCACCAAGCTGTCAATCAGTGAGTTAAATGGATTGTTTTTGGTTGTGCTGTGTTCTTTTGAAATGCGCTACCTATTCAATTTAAGTAATTTCAATGTCCGCTCAGAAAAACAATCAAGAGGAACCCACTTTAAACGATGTCCATTTTAATGTGGAAACAATTGGCAACCTTTTCTTTAAATGAGCC
>NC_036851.1:9346910-9356857 GCF_002910315.2 Salvelinus sp. IW2-2015 | reverse complement strand
TATAACTCTCATAGTAGTCTATGTTATAACTCTCGAATGGTAGGCTATGTTATAATATCTCTCATGGTAGGCTATGTATAACTCTCATGGTAGTCTGTTATAACTCTCATGGTAGGCTATGTTTATAATATCTCTCATGGTAGTCTATGTTATAACTCTCAGGTAGTCTGTTATAACTCTCATGGTAGTCTGTTATAAACTCTTCATGCTAGGCTATGTTATAATAACTCTCATGGTAGTCTATGTTATAATAAAATATCATGTAGTCTATGTTATAATACATATCATGCTAGTCTATGTTATAAATCTCATGCTAGTCTATGTTATAAAAATCTCATGGTAGTTGCTATGTTATAACTCTCATGGTAGTCGTCATGTTTATAACTCTCATGCTAGTCTATGTTATAAATCTCATGCTAGTCTATGTTATAACTCTCATGGTAGTCTATGTTTATAACTTCATGCTAGTCTATGTATAACTCTCATGGCTAGTCTATGTATAACTCTCATGCTATCTATGGTATAACTCCATGGTATGTGAGGATGTATGATTACTTGCTCACAGTAGTTGAAATCGCAATAACAATGACACACCCATGTTCTTGGATAGGTGTCCGGATTTACATAGACTACATGACAGTTTTAACATAGACCACCAAGAGAGTTATAACATAGACCACAAGAGTTATAACATAGACTAGCATGCAAGTTATTATAACATTAGACTAGCATGAGTTATAACATAGACCAGCATGATAGCATAACATAGACTAGCATGAGAGTTATAACATAGACTAGCATGATAGTTGCCTAGTTAAATAAAAGGTTAAATTACTTGGAGTTTATATATAGTGTGCGAGTCTCTTTGTTTTACAGCTTACAGTTATTTTGCCGTTAGTCACACGTCAAAACTAAATAATTTTCTCTGGGTGTGCACCACCTCATGCTTTTATTATAACTCCTATGCTAAGTCGGTGTTATAACTTTCATTATAGTCTGTGTTAACTCCTATGCTAGTCGGTTTATAACTTCATTATAGTCTGTTATAACTCCTATGCTAGTCTGTGTTATAACTTTCATGCTAGTCTGTGGTTATAACTTTCATTATAGTCTGTTAATAACTCCTATGCTAGTCTGTGTTATAAACTTCATTATAGTCTGTTATATAACTCCTATGCTAGTCTGTTAAACTTTCATTATAGTCGTTGATAAACTCCTATGCTAGTCTGTTGTTATAACTTTAATTATAGCCTGTTATAATTCCTTTGCTAGTCTGTGTTATACTTTCATTATAGTCTTTATAACTCCTATGCTAGTCTGTTATAACCCTATGCTAGTCTGTGTTAAACTTTCATTATAGTCTGTTATAACTCCTATGCTAGTCTGTGTTAACTTTCATGCTAGTCTATGTTATAACTTTCATTATAGTCTGTTATAACTCCTATGCTAGTCTGTGTTATAACTTTCATGCTAGTCTATGCTATAACTTTCATTATAAGTCTATGTTATAATCCTATGCTGTCTATGTTATACCTCATTGTATGTTATAACTCTCATGGTAGTCTATGTTATAACTCTCATTGTAGTCTGTTATAACTCTCATGGTAGTCTATGTTATAACTCTCATGTAGTCTGTTATAACTCTCATGGTAGGCTATGCTATAATATCTCTGATGGTAGTCTTGTTATAACTCCATGGTAGTCTATGTTATAAACTCTCATGGTAGGCTATGTTATATATCTCTGAGGTAGTCTGTTATAACTCTCATGCGTACTCGATGTTATAACTCTCATGGTAGGCTATGTTTATAATATCTCATCATGTAGCTATGTTATAACTCTCATGGTAGTCATGTTATAACTCTCATGGTAGGCTATTTATAATATCTTCATGGCTAGTCTATGTTATAACTCTCATATAGTCTATGTTATAACTCTCATAGTAGTCTATGTTATAAACTATCTCATGGTAGGCTATGATTTGGTATAGTTTTTAGATCTCTCGATGTAGGCTATTTTAACTCTCATGGTAGTCTGTTAAACTCTCAATGGTGCTTGTTATAATATCTCTCAGGGTAGTCTATGTTATAAACTCTCATGGTAGTCTGTTATAACTCTCATGTAGTCGGTTATAACTCTTCATGCGTCAGCTATGTTATAATCTCATGAGATCTATTAAACTCTCATGGTAGGCTATGTTATAATATCTCTCATGGTAGGCTATGTTATATAAACTCTCAGGTAGTCTATGTTAATAAATATTCATGTTAGATTATGTTATAATTATAATATCACTGCTAGTTAAATTTTATAAATTCTCATGTAGTCTATGTTATAACTCTCATGGTAGCTATGTTATAACTCTGCATGCGTAGATCATGATTTATAATTAGGCTAGTCTATAGTTATAGAAATCTCAGGCTCAGTGGTGCACACCCAGAGAAAATTATTTAGTTTTGACGTGTTGACTAACGGCAAATAAACTGTAAGCTGTAAAAACAAAGAGACTCGCACACTATATATAAACTCCCAGTAATTTAACTTTTTATTTAACTAGGCAACTATCATGCTAGTCTATGTTATAACTCTCATGCTAGTCTATGTTATAGCTATCACGCTGGTCTATGTTATAACTCATGCTAGTCTATGTTTTAATAACTTGCATGCTAGTCTATGTTATAACTCTTGGTGGTCTATGTTATAACTCTCTTGGTGGTCTATGTTAAAACTGTCATGTAGTCTATGTTATAACTCATGGCAGTCTATGTTATAACTCATGGTAGTCTATGTTAAAACTGTCATGTAGTCTRTTCTATAACTATCATGCTAGTCTATGTTATAATAACACTCATGCTAGTCTATGTTATAACTCCTGTGCTAGTCTGTGTTGTAAGTGTCATCTGCATCACTGTGCCTTCAGGGTGAAGAAGAGGCACAGTGATGCCGAAACGTTGGTGGTTTACCCAATAAATTACTGGGAGTTTATACATAGAGTGCGCGACTCTCTTGAGAGTTATAACATAGACTAGCTTGAGAGTTATAACATAGACTAGCATGAGAGTTATAACATAGACTAGCATTAGAGTTATTATAACATAGACTAGCATGATAGCTATAACATAGACTACCATGGGAGTTACTATAACATAGACTAGCATGATAGCTATAACAGACTAGCATAAGAGTTATAACATATACTATCATGAGAGTTATAACATAGACCACCATGAGAGTTATAACATAGACTACCATGAGATTTATTATAACATAGACTAGGATGAGAGTTATAACAAACTACGATGAGTTATAACAGATTCAGATGAGCCTTATAACACAGACTAGCACATGAGTTATAACTATGGACTAGCATGAGTGTTATTATAACATAGACTAGCATGATAGTTATAGAATAGACTACATGACAGTTTTAACATAGACTACCATGAGTTATAACATAGACTGCCATGAGTTATAACATAGACTACATGACAGTTTTAACATAGACGACCAAGAGAGTTATAACATAGACTAGCATGCAAGTTATTATAACATAGACCAGCATGATAGCTATAACATAGACTAGCATGAGAGTTATAACATAGACTAGCATGATAGTTGCCTAGTTAAATAAAAGGTTAAATAAAATAAAAAGAGTTATAATATATACTACCATGAGAGTTATAACATAGAGAGTTATAACATAGACTAGCATGCAAGTTATTATACCATACACTACCGTTCAAAAGTTTTGGCTCACTCAGAAATGTCCTTGTTTTTGAAAGAAAAGCATATTTTTTGTCCATTAAAATAACATCAAATTGATCAGAAACACATGGTAGACATTGTTAATGTTGTAAATGACTATTGTAGCTGGAAACGGCAGATTTTTTAATGGAATATCTACATAGGGGTACATAGGCCCATTATCAGAAACCATCACTGTGTTCCAATGGCACGTTGTGTTAGCTAATCCAAGTTTATCATTTTAAAAAGCTAAGAAAACCCTTTTGCAAGTTCACAGTTGAAAACTGTTGTCCTGATTAAAGCAGCAATAAAACTGGCCTTATTTAGACTAGTTGAGTATCTGGAGCATCAGCATGTGGGTTCGATTACAGGCTAAAAATGKCCAGAAACAAAGTACTTTCTTCTGAAACTCGTCAGTCTATTCTTGTTCTGASAAATGAAGGCTATTCCATGCGAGAAATTGCCACGAAAATGAAGATCTTGTACAACGCTGTGTACCACTCCCTTCACAGAACAGCGCCAACTGGCTCTAACCAGAATAGAAAGAGGAGTGGGAGGCCCCGGTGCACAACTGAGCAAGAGGACAAGTACATTAGATTGTCTAGTTTGAGAAACAGATGCCTCGCAAGTCCTCAACTGTCAGCTTCATTAAATAGTACCGGCAAAACACCAGTCTCAAGGTCAACAGTGAAGAGGCGACGCCGGGATGCTGGCCTTCTAGGYAGAGTTGCAAAGAAAAAGCCATATCTCAGACTGGCCAATAAAAATAAAAGATTAAGATGGGCAAAAGAACACAGACACTGGATAGAGAGAAGGCTTTTTCTTTGCAACTCTGCCCAGAACTCTAGCCAGACAGCTGTCAGTACAGGGTCTGCTATGATCCTTTAATCACTGGTAAATCAAGACAGAATTTATTTTTCCTATAACTCACTACAGTAAGTTAGCAAAAATAGATAGCTTGTAGTCTAGCGATTAGCATGTGTCGCATGAGTTTCAAGTTTAGGGAAAGCTATCTTTTCACCATAAAAATGCCCCTTTATATTATAACAAACAAAGGATTGCATGCCTCTATCATCGCATTTGCAGACTAATGTAAGCCTACTATTCCTAATGTAATGAGTAGATTGGATTGTGATAATTTAGGCAATTAATAAGAACGTAGTCGCATAGGCTATATCAGAGACGTTTCTTTACGTTGCACAGGAAGACCTTGTCTTGAATGCAACCATGTAATCTAGGCTGAGAAGGGGTCCTGGCTAGAAGAGATCAAGCTTTAGTCAAACATTTTTTTTCCGCACTTTAGATAACACCTTTCCTAACCTTGTTGGCCATTGAAGATGGGTTGTGGCTGGGTCTTCCAGCATGACAACGACCCGAAACACACAGCCAGGGCAACTAAGGAGTGGCTCCATAAGAAGCATCTCAAGGTCCTGGAGTGGCCTAACCAGTCTCCAGACCTGAACCCAATAGAATATCTTTGGAGGGAGCTGAAAGTCCGTATTGCCCAGCGACAGCCCYGAAACCTGAAGGATCTGGAGAAGGTCTGTATGGAGGAGTGGGCCAAAATCCCTGCTGCAGTGTGTGCAAACCTGGTCAAGAACTACAGGAAACGTATGATCTCTGTAMTTGCWAACAAAGGTTTCTTTACCAAATATTAAGTTCTGCTTTTCGGATGTATCAAATACTTATGTCATGCAATAAAATGCAAATTAATTACTTAAAAATCATACAACGTGATTTTCTGGATTTTTGTTTTATATTCTGTCTCTCACAGTTGAAGTGTACCTATGATAAAAATTACAGACCTCTACATGCGTTGTAAGTAGGAAAACCTGCAAAATCGGCAGTGTATCAAATACTTGTTCTCCCCACAATACATTATCTGCTGGTATCGTTTTTAAATTGAGAACATATAGCTGAACACTATGTAAACAATGGGTGAGTTAAGCTATTCTCTGCTTCAGATGCACAATGTCAAGGATGCATTGCAAATGTCCATAAGCCTAATGCCATCATACTCTAGGCCAGTGGTTCCCAACTCCGGTCCTCGAGTACCCCCAACAGTACAGTTTATTGTAGTCCCGGACAAACACACCTGAATCAACTTGCCAACTAATCATTAGGCCCTTTGAGTTGAATCAGGTCTGTTTGTCCGGGGCTACAACAAAAATGTGTGCTGTTGGGGGTACACAAGGACTGGAGTTAGGAACCACTGCTGTAGGCCTATGGCTGCATCAGCTGCAAAATGGGTTCGCATGGCTGATAGCCTGAAAAAATAGTGAATCAAATGGCTGATWGYCWSWAWWWWTWSWGRCWATCAAATAACACTAATTGGAGAGCTTATGACTGAACAAAAAGGTAATGTACATTTGAGCATACAACACAGAAACTGACAAATTAGAGACCGATTCCCTTCCCCTCTTTATTGCAGGATTGTGATCCGTGATTAATCAACATCGACACAAGTTCATCTTGAATAATAGTTCACAATTAAAACAAGTTAAAACACTTCAAAGAACCAACACTATTTCACATCATTTCCAAAGTGTAAAAGTAAGCTAACTCGTATGTTAAGGTTAGACATTTTACTAACAAGCCTATTATTACTGAAGGATCATTTCAGGTGAACAAAAAAAAAGTCAACAACATAGGTGGCCAATCTCGCTCCACTGATTCCTGCTCTACGGGGGGACGCAGACTTCTGTTCCAGCCCAGCAATAGCACACTTGATAATTAACTGATTAGGTTTGATACATTTAATCAGTCGTGTTAGTGCTGGGCTGGAACAGAAGCGTGCACACGCAGCAGGGTTGGCCTGCTCCAGTTGTAATAGGTAACATTGTGTGTAACATTGTGTGACTTTTAAACCTTATTTTTTTGGTTCACAAAATGTGCTAACATACAGTAGGTACACATATAATCCATGGTATACAAGGATGTACCCTTGTKCTCTTTGAACATTCATTGGGACCTCTTCATCTGCATACAGGGTTTTACAGCTCTCTGTATCTGAGGACAGAAAACATCCCAAAAGAAGCAGACAGCATTATACTCAAATTAGACAGCACTGAATATTATGTTGCTATATCTCTCTGGCTTCAGTTTTTCTCRTTAGGGATGGGAATTTAAGAATATGTTCATAATGTCCTCCCACAAAGGTACTTGCCCTATCCAGAGTAKTKTACTCTTCCTTCTGACAGCTGGAACTGTTAGCTAATCATTTCACCCTATTCCATGGCTGTTAGCTAGCTACAAATGCATTCAGATTTACAACGATACATAAAGATAGCTAGCTAACTAGCCAATATGAAGTTAGCAAACAGTTGATATTTAAATCACTTAGCTAGCTATACAGTATGTAAAGTTAGCTAACTAGCGAAAATTATGTTAGCAGCTCATTTGAGTTAGCCTGCAGACTATAGCAAGCTAGCTAGCTAATAATACATTGTTTTTKATCATTTTCTAAATATATTTACTTACTTGAATAGGTTCTCCCAATGCCTCTGTTTTCYGGGTCCTTGGAAAAACGAAATAAGGGGTAATCTTCCCGAAGTTTCCGATGGTAGCAAAACGCAGCCAGCCATGTGGACCATTGGAGAACTTCCAACAGTCTTTGGTCTTCCAACATGGCACCTGGTGCGGTTGCTACAGTAGGTGATTTGTGATGCAACTGCAAGCCCTCTATAATAGGTTTTCCAGAAACAAATAGCAGATCTGTCTGTCTGCATGAAATTAACATAATCTTGATTATATCAGTTGCCTGAAAATAATAAACCTAAAAAAAGGGCTTTCATCGTTAAAGAATTGGAACATGTGAAAGGATTGAAATAATAAGAATGTACTTTCGACAAAGCAAAGATATAATCCAAATGTGCGGGTGAAGAAATTATCACTGTCTTTGTGATATAGTTTATCCACAAAAAAATCATGATCATGTGTAGTATTTATTATAGAATTTCGTAGTAAATACTACAGTATTATCTGCAAAAAAACACTGCAGTAAATACTACAGTAATTTCCGCAAAAAACTACAGTGTCCGCTAAAACACTAGCATTTTTTAATGATAGTAATACTACAGTATTACATTTAATACCACACCAATTCCCATCTCCAATATCCCAATTTGTGTCACCCATGAGTGAGAAACCTACATTCCAAGTATAGACCATATATTGTGTTCCCTACAGATGATAGAAAAGAGCAGAAACTCTAAACTATCCATTCAGACTAGTCATACCTATCTACAGGCTATGGAAAACATGCTCTTTTAGTATTTGTCCAGTAGGTTTCCTCAAGGAGAAAACCCCCACTTATATGTCAAAGATAATACAACAAAAAATCACATGATTTCWYRWSAAATCATGTGAAAACATTTGTTTTTGTGATCACGTGACATTCATGTGTTTTTTTCTCTCAGTCAAGTACTGAATTTCAAGCACAGATTCAACTAAGGCTTTTTTCGAAAAGCCTTAAGAAGGGCAGGTTGGCTCCATCTCAGTGTGCTTCAATCTATAGCTAGAAGACTCCTGATATCTCCAGAAGTGAAAAGTATAATTGTTGCCATAATCTGTTGTTATCTAGTACTGTCTTTTTGCTAGCTAGGGCCATATACTTTAAGTGCTGTCTGTCTTCTGAGTAACCTACTTGTTGTGTGAACTGCTGACTGCTCATAACTTGCAGTTGATTGTTGACACATCAACCAGGATTAAGGGAAAGGGCATTTTGTGACTGCTGTTTTGGCAATCAGTGGCTGTGTTGGAGGGGGAGTTTTTCCTCTCCTAGGCAATCAGCAATTAGTACCRGGAGGTGTGCTCTTCACCTCTGCTAGACAATTAGCAATTAGTGTTAGTACTTCAGTCTCCCGTTTTCTCATCGGTGGCCATGTCAGAGGCGGCAATGTCACTGGGGGTCTCGTCGCGGAAACAAAGACTGTTCTGTCACGTTGTTCTGCCGAGTTGTTCGAGGAAGGAGAGGAAGGCTCCACACCACTCTCTCAGTTGAGGATCTTACCTAGTTATTTTCAGATGATCTTTTGTAACTTTGTAAACTATTTATTTTTTATACCTGTTCGCTCCTCTCCCTGTAGGCTTTACAGACGCTCCCCACCCCTTGGCTGCAACCCTTCTAATTTAGTGTAGCCTGCGCGCTCAACCCCTGTGGAATTCATGGTCTCCGGCAGCATTTGGAACTGCCGATCTGCGGTTAAGAACGCAGAGTTCATCTCAGCCTGTGGCCCTACTGTCCCTATACTTTTTGGCCCCGATGGAGACTTGGATCCCCCCAGAGAACACTGCTGCTCTCTCTTCATCTGAATCCCACGTGTACTATGATAGACTCAATTTCCTGATGCTGGTTTAACATTTTTGGGAGCATCTTATTGGTGTCCTGTACTCATGCACTGAGACATTTCTCACCATTGAACTGCCCAATACAACTGGCCGGAGAAGGGAATCGAGAAATCCGCCCATTCCCACCCCTCACACAATATGTTGAGCGCCTACGAGAAGCAGGATAGCATATACCTTGTGGGCCTGCAACTTATCTACATAGTACCCCTCGCCTGGTGTTCAACCTTCCCTACCGCTTCAAAGAGGATCTTAAATAATCCCACAAATATTGCACAATCCAGGTTTGCAAAGCTCTTAGAGACTTACCCAAGAAGACTCACCGTTGTAATCACTACCAAAGGTGTTAATCAAATGTATTGACTCAGGGGAGAATACTTATCTAATCAAGATATATTAGTGTTTTATTTTTCATTCATCTTAAAAATATGCTAGAATCCTTCCACTTTGACATTACAGTTTTTTCTGTAGATCGTTGACAATTAAATCAATTTGAATCCCACTTTGTAACACAATAAAATGGGAAGAAATCCAAGGGGGGTGAATACTTACGATACCCACTGTAGGCCTGCTTCTAACAACAACAAACTCATGAAGCTCCCGCACAGCGGTAACATGAGTTAGCCTGAAGACAAGATTAAATTGACAGTCTRATGGTGAGAATATGTTAAATTGTAGACCTATATGAATAATCTGATGAACAGCGCATCTTGGAATTGACACAGTGTCACGTTCCTGACCTTATTTCCTTTATTTTGTCTTTGTTTAGTATGGTCAGGGCGTGAGTTGGGGTGGGCATTCTATGTTATGTGTTTCTATGTTGGGTTTAACTAGCCTGATATGGTTCTCAATCAGGG